>NC_135801.1:17135117-17398277 GCF_964213995.1 Mustelus asterias | reverse complement strand
CCCATCTGAACAATCTCTGCTGGTCTGCAGTTACTGGCATTATCCTTGCACTCCTTTCTGAACAATATTCACAATTCTCCAGTCCCCCCCGCACCTCCCCTGTGCCTAAGGAAGACGAGAAGATTATCACTAGTGCCTCTGCAACTTCCACCCTCACTTCCCTCAGCACCCTTGGATGTATTCCACGTGCAAGTCTCCTTCTTTATCCCTAATTGGCCCTACTCTTCTTTTCCCATCCTTTTATTATTTAAATACTAATGGACATAGATGAAGCAGAGTGGGAAGAGATTGGTGCAAAGGGTAAACACTGGCATAGTCCAGTTAGGCTGACCGTCCTGCTTCTGTGCTGTAAACACTGTCAATATTTGTATATCACCAGCTACCAGATACTGCATAGGATTAACATCAAACACGTGTGCAGATGGACTGCCTGCTCCAGATTTACAAATAGCTGATAACACAAAGTTTCATTACAAAGTTGATGACAACCCATTGAATTATTCCGAAGCCATTGAGAAAATAGGTGAGTATTCAGAGATGTTGAGACTGCATGAGCGCACGCACACATGCACACGCTCACACATGCATGCACACACACACATGCACAAACACACATGCATGCACACACTCACACACGCATGCACACTCACACACGCATGCACGCACACACATGCACAAACACACACGCATGCACAAACACACACGCATGCACACACTCACGCATGCACAAATACACACACATGCATGCACAAACACATGCACACACTCTCACACATGCACATGTTCACACATGCATGCACACACATGCACACACTCAAACATGCATGCACACACGTGTATGCACATGCTCAGACACACATGCACACACACACATGCATGCACATTAATACTCAACGTTGTGTCTCCATCACCACCTTCATCTGCATCAGTGCAAATGTGCAATCAGACTGTCCATGCAACATCAACTCATTCTCATGGCTGGGTAACAGGGGCTGTAAAGTCCGGTGGAGTGGCAGGGTAGTGCTCTCATTGTCACCTAGCCATCTCCGCTTGTATTTTACCAGTCGTAGGATAGGTACATCCCCACCTGAGGGCCAATTAAAAACTGCCAGTGCTAAGTCCATGCCACATGGCAAAGCTGCCAGGTTTACCCTGAAGGTCTGACTGCAGACATGGGGGCTCAGTGTGGGCAGGGGGGGAGGCAGGTTGCCATCCTTTCTATTTGGGCAACTTGAGCACCATGGAGGTCTACCTCCAGTTGCAAGGGCTGCACCACGCCCCCCCCCCCCCCCCCCCCCACCTTAAAGAACTCCCCCTCCATCTCTCGCCTCTTTATAGACCACACTGGGGGGAAGGGGGTGGCAAAGTGGTAATGTCATTCAACCAGAATCAAGTGTCCAAGACTAAGGCTAAGGTCTTGGGGGACATGGGTTAAAATCCCACCACAGGAGCTGGTGGAATGTCAATTCTATTAATAAATCTGGAATATAAAGCTAGTCTCAGTGACCATGATAACCATTGCCAATTGTTGTAACAAAAAACCCATCTGGTTTGTTAATATCTTTCAGGGAAGGAAATCTGCCGTCCTTACCTGGTCTGGCCTACCTGTGACCTCCAGAGTCACAGCAATGTGGTTGACTCTCAACTGCCCTCTGACATGGCCTAGCAAGCTATTCAGTTCAAGAGCAACTAGGGACGGGCAACAAATGCTGGCCCAGCCAGGGACACCCACATCCCATGAGAGAAGAAAGGCAAAAAAGTCCTCTTCCAGCTGCCTGACTGTTGCTGGTAAGCCTGCCCTGCTTACCTTTACTCTGGGCCTCTCCTGATCAGCTCCTGATGCTCAGTCTACAGCCTGAGGAGATTGAAATCTGGTCGCAGCTTCCAGTGCGGGTGGAGAAGGGGCCACAACTAGCTTACCAGCTGGTGGGTGGGGTCCACATTAAATCCCAGCCTGTATCCTAACAAGATGGAAGCTATCCTCTCTCTGCCAGGAATGTTGCATCGTAACGCCTGCTCCAATCTCCTTCTGGATTCTTCCTCAGGTTGAATCCTCAGGCAGCATCAGTGCCCTATTTGAACTGGCGTTATAAAGTCCACATGCAGTCCCACACCAACTTGGGCGGGACTACACGTAGATTAGGGCGGCACGGTGGCACAGTGGTTAGCACTGCTGCCCCACAGCTTCAGGGACCCCAGGGTTCAATTCCGGCCTCAAGTCACTGTCCGTGTGGAGTTTGCACATTCTCCCCGTGTCTGCGTGGGTTTCCTCCGGGTGCTCCCGTTTCCTCCCACCATCCAAAGGTGTGCGGGTTAGGTGGATTGGCCATGTTAAATTGTCCATTAGTGTCAGGGACTAGCAGGGTAAATAGGTGGCTTACAGGGATAGGGACCTGGGTGGGATTGTTGTCGGTGCAGGCACGATGGCCGAATGGCCTCCTTCTGCACTGTAGGGATTTTCTATGATCTATGATAACACTGTCTCCTTCCAGCCTCCCGAGCTCCATCCCACACAAACTGACTGAATCAAACTCCGCTACCCTCATCCTGCCCAGGACAAGTTAGACTCACTGGTTATCTCTGCCCACATTAACCTTCTCGGCTCCTTATCCAGATGATTTTAAAAACCCATCGCCATTCACAAATCTCACTTCTCTATGCTGTCCACCCCTGCCTGTAGTCTCATTGTTCAAACTCTAAAGTGTGCGTGTCAGCTGTGGCTCAGTTGGTAGCACCCTGGTCTCTATGTCATAAAGTTCTGGGGTTAGAGTTATACCCACTCCAGTTTAAGCACAACAATCACAGCTAACCTCCAGTACATAGTGGAGGGCATGCCTCTGTCTACATCAATGGGGTCAAAGTAGAAATTGTCGAGAGCTTCAGGTTTTCAGGTGTCCAGACCACCAACAACCTGTCCTGGTCCCTCCATGCAGACGCTTTAGCCAAGAAAGCCCACCAATGCCTCTACTTGCTCAGGAGACTAAGAAAATTTGGCATGTCCGCTATAACTCTCATCACCTCAACAGATGCATCATAGTAGCCCAATCCATCATGCAAACCAGCCTCCCATTCATTGAGTCTGTTTACACTTCCCCCTGCCTCGGAAAAGCAGCCAGCATAATCAAGGACCCCACGCACCCTGGACAATCTCTCTTCCACCTTCTTCCATCGGGAAAAAGATACAAAAGTCTGAGGTCATGTACCAACCGACTGAAGAACAGCTTCTTCCTGCTGCCTTCAGACTTTTGAATGGACCTACTTCGCATTAAGTTGATCTTTCTCTACACCCTAGCTATGACTGTAACGTGACCTTCTGCACTCTCTCCTTCCTTCGCTATGTACGGTATGCTATGTCTGTATAACGCGCAAGAAAAATACTTTTCACTGTGTCCCAATACATGTGACAATAATAAATCAAATCAAAGTACTGAGGAGGTGCTGCTCTGTTGGGGGTGGGGCCTTGCGGAGGAAATGTTAAACTGTGGCCCCCCCCGTCTGCCTGCGTGGGTGGAATAAAGGGAAAGGTAAAGTCGCCATAGTCCCAAGATGACTGGTGGCCATTTTAACCTGAGGATTACACGCCTCAGGCGAAGAGCAAAGTTGAGAGGATGAGACTTCATGAATAATTGAACTCGCCATGTTGGCATCGGTTATGCATCACTAACCAGCTGCAGTTACATGGCGCTATTTCTAAGAAGATCAGGGGAGTTATCCGTGGTGATCTGGTCAATATTTATTCCTCAATCCACATCACAAAAAGAACCACCTTATCATTTTGCTGCATGTGGAGTTTTGCTGTGCGTAAAGTGACGGCCACTCTTCCTGTTTTACAACAGTGACGACTCTTCGAAAAGATTTAATTGGCTGGAAAGCGTTTTGAGGCATCCAGCGGTTAGGAAAAGAGCAAGACAGATGCAAATCTTTCTTTCTCTGCTGCACCTGCATCCCACCAATCACTGGCAGGTCCATCGGTTAGCTCAGGATTCAGGACCTCCCTCCTTTAAACTCCCTTTTGTTACAATTCTCTTAAAAGGCTCTACACTTTTTACGACTTTGGCCCACGAGCCTGACGCTTCTCCTTATCCCTGCTGCCGTTTTGTGACACTCCCTGGGCCATTAAATTTGTTACACGATCACAGATTGATGTTGTTTTCTCAAAAGGGGATGAAGACCAAAAGCAAACCTTAAATGTCACGACACACGATGTTTCACGGCAAATTAATGCAAACATGCGGAATGTGCCGTTAATTAATAGCTGGCTCCGTTCAGCGCTGCATTGATTAAAGTCGGGCAAAACTGGCCCCTGACATCCCAACAAATTGGCTGTTTCTGTTGCATTTCTTTGAGTGCCTGTCGCCCTCTGCTGGATTTGTAAGTAAGTTGCTTGAAATATTCAGGAAATCAACTTCGATGAAACTCCATGGGCCTTGCTGGGAGACTGGGTTCAATACCTAGAACACTAGAACCTCAGTCAATCCTCTAATCTACAGCACTGCGCCCCATGCAAATCCTCGACATGTAACATCACAATTATTATTGTCCAGAAATGCATTGTGACTTGTGTATTTTGGTACCTGTTAAGAATATGATTTGATTTGATTTATTATTGTCACGTGTAGTGGAGTACACTGAAAAGTATTGTTTCTTGCACGCTGTACAAAGCATGCCGTTCATAGAGTACACAGGGGAGAAGGAAAGGAGAGGGTGCAGAATATAGTGTTACAGCTACAGATAGGGTGATTGGGCGGCACAGTGGCACAGTGGTTAGCACTGCTGCCTCAAGGTGCCAGGGACACGGGTTTGATTCCCGGCTTGAGTCACTGTCTGTGTGGAGTTTGCACGTTCTCCCCATGTCTGCGTGGGTTTCCTCCGGGTGCTCCGGTTTCCTCCCACAGTCCAAAGATGTGTGGGTTAGGTGCATTGGCCATGCTAAATTGCCCCTTAGTGTCCCAGGATGCGTAGGTTAGAAGGATTAGTGGGGTAAATATATGTGGGATTACGGGGATAGGGCCTGGGTAGGAATGTTGTCGGTGCAGACGCGATGGGCCGAATGGCCTCCTTCTGCACTGTAGGGATTCTATGAGAAAGATCAGCTTAATATGTGATAGGACCATTCAAAACTCTGATGGCAGCAGGGAAGAAGCTGTTCTTGAAGACACTTTCTCACTCACAGCATCTTAGATTTGCAAAACTAGTTATCAGAATAAGGCACTAAAGCAGTCAATATCAACAGGTTTAGTCCAAGGAGCCAGATGCTACATTTTCCTCACTTTTATCATTTCAGGGAAATTAAAGGGTGCTCTGTTGAACAGAGATCCAATGCACTGTTGCCTTGAGGCTACGTTGCAGCAGTCTGGGACTTGCAGGGATCAATCAGGCTGCACACAACCAATGTTTGCTTTAAGATGCGTGCATGTATGGACATGCGGCCATTTGATAGCGACCGTGCATTGCAACACACAGGCTGTGCAGAGCAAAGAGAAAGTGGAGGGAACATTGATACAATGCTATCGAAAGGACTAAAGCAATGTGGTTGATTCTTAAGTGCCCTCTGAAATGGCCTAACAAGACACCCTGTTGTGTCAAATTGCTAAAAGGTCTCAAAAGAATTAAATTGGACGGACCACCCAGCATCAACCTTGGCACCTGAAATGGCAACGGCAAACTCAACCCCGCTGTCCCAGCAAAGTCCTCCTCACTCACATCTGGGGGTTTGTGCCAAATTGGGAGAGCTGTTCTCACAGACTAGTCAAGCAGCAGCCTGACATAGATACGTTCACAGAACTGCACCTAAAAATGAGATGTCCCTGGTGAAGCTACAACACAAGACTACTTGCATGCCAAACAGCGTAAGCAGCAAATGATAAGACAGAGCTAAGCCATTCCACAACCAACGGATCAGATCGAAGCTCTGCAGTTCTGACACATCCAGTCGTGAGTGGTGGTGGACAATTAAACAACTCACTGGAGGCGGCTCCACAAATATCCCCATCCTCAATGATGGAGGAGCCCACCACATCAGGGCAAAAGATAAGGCTGAAGCATTGGCTACAATCCTCAAAGTGCCGAGGAGATGATCCATTGTAGCCTCCTCCGGAGGTCCCCAGCATCACAGATGCCAGTCTTCAGCCAGTTCGATTCACTCAACATGATATCTGAAGGCACTGGATACTGCAAAAGCTTTGGCCCATGACAATATTCCCGCAGTAGTCTTGAAAATGTTTTTTCCAGAACATTCCAGGCCCTTAGCCATACTTCTCCAGTACGTCACCACAGCGGTTCGAGATGGCAGCTCACCACCACCTTCTCAAGGGCAATTAGGGATGGGCAATAAATGCTGGTCTAGCCAGTGACACCCATGTCCCTTGAATGAATAAAACAAAAGAGAATTACCTATGAGCAGTGCTGCTCCGAGGCTTCCTGTGACAATTGTAAATAATGAATGATAATTAGTGAAAAGTGAGATAAAGGACAGCCCCGAATTTCAGTGGAGGGTGTTCCTAATCGTGCAGGACACTGGCATTGACTTCAGCCACAATGTACGCTTGGCCAGAGTTAGGACTGTCTCCAGTAACACTGCACACAAGGACACAGCCGGGACTGGCTTTGGTCCTACTACACACACATGGACAGTGATAGCAATCATTTCCCTGACACTGAGCACATGGGAGAAGCTGGGAATGACTCCAGTGACACAACACACACGAGACGGACTGGGACAGACTCCAATGACACTGCATGCATTACTCGGTATAGGAACATGCTGAGTGAGGGCCAGCAGCTGAAATGTTTGGGCCACAGTGTACACAACCTTACAACCATTATCTGACCAATTCTGATAGTCTGATATTACACTGAAATATGGGGGCTGCTCCCACTGCCAAACCATTTTACTACAAGCCACGGACAAACACAGCACTAGTAAGAAGCTATGAGATGATATCATTAAACCAGGAGAATGTCCCATGTTAAATTCTTTACTGCTGAGGGGTTTTCATCAAGAACTCACTCCACACACTGGCATCAGGGAATTTAGGTATTTAATGCAGGTCCTACTCGCTCCACACTCCAAACTACAACTGCCCTCTCAGGGTGGTTCCCATGGCAGATCTCAGGGTCACCTGACCCGTTCGCTTAAAGGGGCTACGCCCCGACATACATAACACTGGTCTGTGCAGGTTTTCAACAACAACAACATATATTTATGCAGCACCTTTAACATGTTGGAACATCTCCTGACGTTCCACAGGTGCATTATAAAACAAAGTTTGACAATGAGGATATATTACGTCAGATGAGAAAACGTTTGGTGAAAGAGGTAAGTTTTAAGAAGTGTCTTGAGAGAGGAAAGCGAGGTGGAGGAAGTGTAGGGAAGGAGTTCCAGAGCTTGGGGTTGAGGTTCAGCCACCAATGACAGAGCGATTATAATTGGGAATGCACACGAGGTCAGAATTAAAGGGGTGAAGATATCTCGGAGGGTTGTGGGGCTGGAAGAGGTTTCAGAGATAGTGAGGGGCAAGGCCATGGAGGGATTTGAAAAGAAGGATGAATATTTTCAAGTCAAGGGTTTTTTTTTTGTTATTCAGTCAAGGGACTTGACCAGAAGTCAATGAAAGTCAGCAAGCACAGGGTGATGCGCGATTAATTCACTCGAGAGGCTAGATCGTACTCGGGAAATAAAGGCTTTTATTCACAACAAGAATAGAGCATACTGCTTAACAATACTATCCCAGACTAAGGGTCACTAGGAAGTGGCAGTGACCGTTATACTCCAGGTTGATACCGGAGATGAGGGGTTTGGATTATGAGGAGAGGCTGAGGAGATTGGGTTTGTACTCGTTGGAGTTTAGAAGGATGAGGGGGGATCTTATGGAGACTTATAAGATAATGCGGGGGCTGGATAGGGTGGAGGCGGAGAGATTCTTTCCACTTAGTAAGGATGTTAAAACTAGAGGACACAGCCTCAAAATAAAGGGGGGTCGGTTTAAGACAGAGTTGAGGAGGAACTTCTTCTCCCAGAGGGTGGTGAATCTCTGGAATTCTCTGCCCACTGAGGTGGTGGAGGCTACCTCGCTGAATATGTTTAAAGCGCGGATGGATGGATTCCTGATCGGTAAGGGAATTAAGGGTTATGGGGATCAGGCGGGTAAGTGGTACTGATCCACGTCAGATCAGCCATGATCTTATTGAGTGGCGGGGCAGGCTCGAGGGGCTAGATGGCCTACTCCTGCTCCTATTTCTTATGTTCTTATGTTCTTATGTAAGAAGGCGGAGCCAAACGGAGTGTACCACAGAACAATGCTAACAGGTGGAACACCCCAACCCTAACCCTAACAGTAACAAGAGTAACATATGTACAAGTACCCATAGTGATAACCATCTATGGTTCAGTACCCATAGTGGTAACCATCTATGGTTCACCACACAGGGTGATAGGGAAATGGGATCTGTTGTCAGTTAAGACACGGGTAGTGAAGTTTTGTATAGTTTCAAGTTTACGGAAGGTAGAATGTGGGAGGCCAGTCAGGAGGACTTTGGAATATAGGCGGCACGGTGGCACAGTGGTTAGCACTGCTGCCTCACAGCGCCAGGGGCCCGGATTCAATTCCTGGTTGTGTGGAGTTTGCACGTTCTCCCCATGTCTGCGTGGGTTTCCTCCGGGTGCTCCAGTATCCTCCCACAGTCTAAAAGACGTGCTGGTTAGGTAAATTGACCGGAACAGGTGCCAGAATGTGGTGACTAAGGGAATTTCAGAGTAACTTCATTGCAGTGTTAGTGTAAGCCTTATTTGTGACTAATAAATGAACTTTACTGAATAGTTGAGTCTTCAGGTAACAAAGGCAAGAACAAAGGTTTCAACAGCAAATCAGGGCAGCGATATGGAGGTGGAAATAGGTGGCCTTTGTGAACATGAGCTCACCTTAGGATCTGTGGCCCCAAATCTATCTGTGGCAGGTAGATTTCAGACCACCTGCAGGAGGTTGAAGTAGATGACTGCTAAAGACATGTACAGTTATCGATTCTTTGTACAGACAATGCTTCAGTTGTTTTGGAGGCACCCACCCCAATCCAGACATAACTTTACAGTGGGGCGGGCAAGGCCTCAGATAGGAAGCTCGCCCATGCCCCTATTATGGTGACATTAAGTGGCCATTAGGGTATTTTCCTGCCCAGCCTCAATTTTTAGATTGGTAGCTGCCAACTGGAGCAGAGTGCCAAATCGAAAATGTTAAAAATTCGCATTTCATGCAGGAAGGGAGTGGGGGGAGGTGGGGCCTCAATCTGAAGACCCCTTCAAGTTTGGAGTGCTCTCTGTTCCAGGACCTGGGAGCTTCAGCTCTTCCTCTTCTCTCCTCCAACCCCTGGCCTACGTCCCGACACCCACCCTCTCAACCCCAAAGAATACCAGTAACTACACTATGGGGGTGATCTTACCAGAATTTGGCAGAGTGTTGGTTCCAGTGAGAAAAACCTCCAGAGAAACAGGTTGGTTTTCTCTCCAGGTCTTCCCACACCTCTGTCACAAAAGAAAGCTGGGCGAGTTTCATGCCAGGGGAGTGAGGACCAAACCTAAACACACAAGCAAAGCTCGGCTGCACTGAGATTGGGTGCCATCTTTAAAGGGTGCCCTGATCAGAATACGAATAAACCTCCCCACCAAGGGGGTCTCAGGAGCTCCCCCCGCCACCCCCCCTCCCCCAGCCTGAACCAGCATTCACCGTCTCTCCACCCCACCCCACCCCCCACCCCCGGATTTAAGACAGGGCTGGCACCTCTCCCTAAGCACCCACCCCCCCCGATTGGAGCCAGAACCTCTCCCTCCCATCAGAGCTGACATCTCTCAGCGCCATTCCCCACTCCACCGACAGATAGTGCCAGCACCTTCTCCCCTTCCCCTCGAACATCAGACCCCTCCCGTCCAACAGTCAATGCCAGCAACCCACCCCCTTCCCCCAAACATTGGACCACCTCCACCCCACACCCCGCCCCCTCCCCCCCCACACCCCACCCCACCCCAACCCATGCAGCCATTGCCGGCATCCTCAACTCTCACATCTGTTCCCAACCACCCACAATATACAAATGAACACCCCCCCCCCCCCCCCGCCCATGAGGCTCCCACTGGAGTCCGCCACCTGGCACAAGTTGGCACTGCTAGGTTGGCAAGGGCATTACATTAACTAATGACTGTGACAGCAGACTGCAATAAATATTAACACAATTTGGACTCGCAGACAATGTGGTTATCCAGTGCTGTTCCCCTTGGTCTATCAGTATGATAGTTCTTCTATATGTTTTATTGAAATTTATGTGATAAGCAAGCAGTTGTTGTAGGAAACGTGAGCCCTGCATCATGAATACACAGGAAGGGACCCCAAGGTAGGAATATACCCAATGTGGTCGGATCAAATCTGAAGGAGCAGGAGGTAGGAACATACATGGTAGGGTGAAGATAGGCATCTACTTGAAAAAATGAAATTCACTTGAAGGAGAAAGAGATAAGAACACACCTGAGGACAAGGGGGTGTCACATGCGTGCCAAGTAGGATTCCAAGAACTGAAAAGCAAGACATTAGACATCAAGGTGCTCAATGCATTTTAACCAATTATGCCAAAATTCATTAAAAATGTAACAAAATGCTATTGAGAACTTGATCGCTCTGAGCTGCTGGGAAAATGGGCAAATCAGCCCTGGGAAGATAGCAATAAGTGCTTTGGATAGCAAGGCTAAATGGATAACCTTAACTAATGAGTTTTATACCACTTGCCATTAGAGAACTTGCAGATCCTTTACCAGGAGATTAAGGCGAGGCGGTGGCATAGTGGTATTGTCACTGGGCTAGTAATCCAAAGACTCAGGGTTTCAATCCCACCACAGCAGCTGGTGAAATTTGAATTCAATAAAAGTCTATTAAAATGTATTTCAACTCATGGTCTAATAATGACTATTGTTGGAAAAACCCATCTAGTTCACTTATGCCCTTTAGGGAAGGAAATCTGCTGTCCTTACCTGGTCTGGCCTACATGTGACTCCAGAGCCAAATGTGACTTTCAAATGCTCTCTAAATATGGCCGAATAAGCCACTCATTCCAAGGGCAATAAGGGATGGACGCTTCTCAGCCTTTTGGCTAAGATCAAGCATCAGATCAAGTCTAAGATGGAATGCAATGCCTTATCTTGTCAGTTTGAATCTTGTTTGTTTCCCTTATGGGGACCATGAATTGGATTCAATTGGATTTAAGTTTTTTGGAGTAAGCAAGGAGATGGATTCGGGTTTGCCCGGTCCACTCTGAGCATTGGCTTTGTAACTTTAAGGATGGAGTAAAAAAATGTTTTTTTAAAAATTAGGGATACGCACTTGCCATGACTGAATAAATATAGTTAATTTTAGATTATATTGTGCCAATTTTCTATTCAATATCATTCGCTATTATCAAAGTTTTTTTTCCCCCACAGTCGTTCTGGAGGCCAGTATTAAAGTTTTAAAGTTTATTTATTAGTGTCACAAGTAGGCCTACATTAACACTGCAACTGTGAAAATCCCCAAAAGGCACACTCCTGCACCTGTTTGGGTATACTGAGGGAGAATTTAGCATGGCCAATGCACCTAACCAGCACGTCTTTCAGACTGTGGGAGGAAACTGGAGCACCCGGAGGAAAACCACGCAGACACGGCGAGAACGTGTAGACTCCGCACAGACATTGACCCAAGCCAGGAATCGAACCCAGGTCCATGGAGAAGTGAGGCAGCAATGCTAATCACTGTGCCGCTCTATTAAGAAGGTTAATGAGCTTTAGTTGTTTCCTGACTGACAATAACTAATCTTTACTACAAAATCTATACTTGTCATCAAAATGAAACATTTTTTCCATCACAAGTTACACAATATTTAAAGGAAGCACCTTTTTATCAGGATACTTTCCACTGACTGGGCATAACCTATTTATGACTTCTACAAATAGATCAAAGCCGAACATGTCATTTTCTGTTTAGCGGGGTGAATTAACTTGTGGTTATAAAAAAGAATTTGTTGTTTTCTTACAGCATTCAACAAAGCTGACCATAAGACATGTTTTCTTCTGTGTCCGTGAGACACCAAAGATTCATTACAATCTAACATACAAAGTTAAGCTTTGTTTGTCTTTAAAATCAAATGAGGTAATATAATTTCCATGGATTTGTATTAAACCACAAGGTGATTTATTAAAGGACAGGTTGTACTGATCACAGGTAGGCGCCAAGTTTCTGTTAAACTTTGTTGAACAGTCTTTTGTCTTCAAGAAAAAAAAGTATCATCCATCTTCCTTTCTATCCCCTCGGGCAATGCTCAATTTCTAAAGAATACTTCCACACTGTTAACCATTTTTCAAAATATGTCACAGCCTGTTTTAAATTAAAGCATCTTCCAAAGTTTCCAGCTGTGTTATACACACTTCAAAGTGACGGCACCCAAGAAGGAGGGAAAGATTTGATAACCAGGGGCAAGTTGTGATCCATTGTGCGTGGAAAGACTTCCCAGAGTTGAACCGCAGTTAAATGATAAATGTATTCACTTACTGACCAGCCAGAATTGTTCTAAAGGCTGATCGTAAACATCTTAACTTGCTGTCAGCACCAACTTAAGATGCCCAAAGATGAATTAGTTGATATTATTCAAATGTATTTACCTCAAGTGTGGTCGCCTAGGATGCTGAAGATAAAAGGAGGCAAAGGTGGAAACTGAAATCTACAAGTTATCAGAGTATTCAGTAGCTGAACCGGTGTTTTATTGAAATAATTCAATAGATCTAAAGATAATTTGTTTGGACCAGATTCATCCGCCTAAATTGGGCGATGATAAGTATGGACAACAAGTCAATTACCCACTCCTGGTTCAACACCAGTTGTACCAGTCTGGCGTACATGCATCGTAATTTGCCAGTCCTACTGACCTTTATAAGGTCAATTCTTTGATATAATTTGTATATTCCCCCTACACAAATTGGCTTAGTCACAGTGAGTGGGGGGAAGATATCCAGTGAGCCGGTAGCAGCTCAAGGGCTGTTGCTCATTGTACAATCTTTATGTTGTCACATGCAGGGGCAATAGTTCTATGAGCCTTTAGGTTTATTTATTAGTGTCACAAGTAGGCTTACATTAACACTGAATGAAGTTACTGTGAAAATCCCCTAGTCGCCACACTCCAGCGCCTGTTCGGGTACACTGAGGGAGAATTTAGCATGGCCAATGCACCTAACCAGCACGTCTTTCAGACTTTTGGGGGGAAACCGGAGCACCCGGAGGAAACCCACGCAGACACAGGGAGAATGTGCAGACTCCGTAACGTTTTGGTAGTGTTATTGTAAACCTACTTGTGACACTAAACTTTAAACTATATCGTTTTGTAGAATGTGTGACATATTCTGTATGTTGATGTTTATGCTGTTGGCTCTTGAAGAATTCTGTAAAGATCACCGTGAATTATCCCTTCTCAACCCCGCTAATTTTTGGTTACTGCATGTTCTCTTTAAAATAGGTAACCAGTCAAAACTTTGCCCTTTGCGAGATCCTCCCAAATCCATGGATGGTTTTCTAATAGCAAATCAGAAGCGCATACAGCACTCCAGGTAAACTAGAAGGGTTCAAAATTGATAAGGAGGAAATATTAGATAAACCTTTGGTATTTCAAGTTGACAAGGATGAGATGCATACAAGTATAATGAAGGAAGTGAGAGTGGAAATTGCAGGGGCACTGGTCATAATCTTAGAGCCTTCCCTAGATTCAGAGGAGGTGCCATAGGACTGCAGAATTGCAAACATTACATCCTTGTTCAAAAAAGGTTGTAAGCACTGCTGCCTCACGGCAGGGACCCGGGTTCGATTCCTGGCTTGGGTCACCGTCTGTGTGGAGTTTGCACGTTCTCCCCGTGTCTGCGTGGGTTTCCTCCCGGTGCTCCGGTTTCCTCCCACAGTCCATAACTGTGCGAGTTAGGTGGATTGACCATGCTAAATTGCCCTTTAGTGTCAGGGGGACTAGCTAGGATAAATGTATGGGGTTATGGGCACGATGGCTGGGTGAGATTGTGGTCGATGCAGACTCGATGGGCTGAATGGCCTCCTTCTGCACTGTAGGATTCTATGATAAGCCCAGCAATTATAGAGCGGTCAGTTTAACTTTGGTGGTGGGGAAGCTTCTAGAACGAATTATTTCAGATAGAATTAGTAGTTAAATGTGGTTTGATTAGGAAGAACTAGCTTCGATTTATTAAGGCAAAATTGTGTTTAACTAATTTGCTGGAGTTTTTTGGAGCGGTAACAGAGAAGATTAATGAGGGGGATGCTGTTGATGTGGTGTATGTGGACTTTCAAAAGACATTCGATACAGTGCCACACAACAGACTTGTGAGAAAAGTTATAGCTCATGGAGTAAAATGGACAGTAGCAACATGGATATAAAATTGGCTGAGAGTAAAGGTTAATAAGTATTTTTCCTGCTGGAGGAAGGTTTGTAATGGTGTCCCCCCAGGGGCTGGTATTGAGACCCTTGCTTTTCCTCATTAATAATCTAGATCTTGGTGTGCAGGGGACAACTTCAGAGTTCACAGATGATATGAAACTTGGAAGTATTCTAAACTGTCAAGAGGATGGTGTAGGACTTCAAAAGAACATGGACAAGTTGGGGTGGTGGGCAGTTAGGTGGCAGATGAAGTTCAATGTGGAGAAGTGTGAGGTATTGCATTTTGGTAGGAAGAACATGGAGAGACAATAGAAAATAAGGGGTAAAATTTTAAAGGGGATATAGAAGCTGAGGGACCTGGGTATATCATGTGCACAGATTGCAGGTGGAAGTGCAGTTGCAGAGAGCAGTTAATAAAGCATATAATACTCTGAGTTTTAATTAATAGGGACATAGAGAACAAGAGCATGGAGCTCATGCTGAACTTCTACAAAACACAGTTAGACCTCAGCTGGAATTTTGTATACAGTTATAAGATGCCACACTGTAGGAAGGATGTGAACACGTTGGAGAGAGTGCAGAAGAGGTTTACAAGAATGATTCCAGGGATTTGAAACTTCAGTTAGGAGGAGAGATTGGAGAGGTTGCGACTGTTCTCCTTGGAGAGAAGAAGGCTAAGAGGAGCTTTGATAGAGATGTTCAACAGCATGAGAGGGCTGGACAGAGTAGATGGGGAGAAACTGTTCCTGCTTATTAAAGGATCGAGAATGAGAGGGAGTGAGGTATTCTGGACATGCTGTTCTGTCTGGGATCTTGCTGTTTGGGATTTTTAAAGAAATATGCTGGGCTTAAAGGTCATTTTAAACTGAATTTGTAAAAGGAATTGGCTTGGACCAATTTGGAGACATGATGCTCCCACACAGCAAGTATTCTCCATTTATTATTATCCATCCTTCCCATATCCTCACAGCAAGGGCTACACTGCCAAAGCAGCTGGATGACATATTAAAGCCTAGATTTTCAAACCTTCTACCTGCAGTGAGCTCCATCACCCACCCAACATCATTGCATACTGGAATGTCACAAACATGCTGCAATTTGGGAAGCATGCGAGGCATGTAGAACTTCAGGCCTTTGCTAATCAGTGTCTTTCTTTTATGTTGCAGCATTGGGAATTGCAAAGAATATTGGATAACCATCTTAGCAAACTGAAGGCATCCATGAGAAGGTCAAAGTCAGAAGGAATCGAAATCTGGAAGGTCTTCAATATACATATAGGAAACAAGGGAAGTAGATCCTTTCTTATCCCTTGTTCATTGCCTCAAGGCTACGACCACCACCAATTTCCTCCCAGATTTTGTGAACTTGCCCCTCTCATCCATTGCAACATACTGTACAATATATTCACACTTAATTTATTATTGTCACATGTATTGAGATACAGTGAAAGTATTGTTTCTTGCGCGCTATACAAAAAGCATACCGTTCATAGAGTACACAGGGGAGAAGGAAAAGGGGAGGGTGCAGAATGTAGTGTTGTAGATGTAGGTCTGAGGGAGTTGTAGTCCAATTACTGTGCTCTGGTCAGAACATTCTTTCAATATTGTGCCCAGTTCGGGTCACTGAGGGACAAGAGAGACATTCAGTGCACTGGAAGCAGTGCAAGGAAGAGCTATGATGCCGACTCCTGGCAGTCCTAGAGAAAAAAACCTTCTTTCAGCGTTGAGATGAGCCATCTGAACAGCTGACAATCGAATTACGCCAAGAAACCAAAATGGTAAATCCTGAATAATTTCAGAAATAGGACAAGAGGAGACCGATACAAATGATGTGGAGTTGCCCGCTTTGGGCTGGGGTAGGCACAGTAAGCAGTCTCACAACACCAGTGCACTCACCTGATGAAGGAGCGGCGCTCTGAAAGCTCATGCTACCAAATAATCCTGTTGGACTTTAACCTGGTGTTGTGAGATTACTTACTTAAGATACAAATGAGTGAGAGAAAACTTCAGACTGGTTATCGGGGAACTTTTCTTTGCACAGAATGAGTAATGTATGGAGCCCTAGATGGAGCTAAAATCTCTGAATTTACTTAAGGCAGACTTGGAAGTTACACAAAGGAGACAGGAGGATTTCCCAGATAGAATTGTGATAGACTAAAAGGCTTTCTTTGCACATACCTATTGTGAAATAAGCTGATTTCTGCATCGACCTGGAGGTTCATTCACTTATGCACACTTTAGACATTCTTATCAAGGCATTATGCTACATGCTGTAAAGTAATAAATAACTGGAACATTTTAGCCAGACCATTAAGATAGCATCATTTACTTCAGCATTATAAATCACACTGTTCAAAAGAAGGGAGCTTTGAATTTCTGCTTTGCCTAATCTTTTAAATAACCACTCTGTAAATCAAAGGGTTGGGTGCTATTTGATAAATGCTCTTTAGCTTTCTGCAACATACCATTGATTTTATTTTTAATATACAAAAGGATAAAAGGATAAATTCCCCTGATTCCATAATCCCTACAAAGAGCTATCTTTTAAAAAAGCAAAACCCAAAGAATTGGGGCTACAATCTGGTAATCCTGTTTCCATCTCACGATCCCTTTAGATGTGGCTTCCCGATTAGCAGTGTGGGATTAGGAATGTTATCATCTCATTAAAACTTAAGCACAAATAAGACCCTGTAAACTCTTCAGAGTCTGTGAGAGAGAGCGCAGCAAATCTTGGCGATACACGGGATTAAGATTCAGTTTAAAGTTTATTTTATCAGCGTCACAGGTAAGCTTACATTAACCAAAAGAGAAAATGCTGGAAAATCTCAGCAGGCCTGGCAGCATCTCTAAGGAGAGAAAAGAGCTGACGTTTCGGGTCCGGATGACCCTTTGTCAAAACTTTGACAAAACTTTGACAAAGGGTCATCTGGACTCGAAATGTCAGCTCTTTTCTCTCCTTACAGATGCTGCCAGACCTGCTGAGATTTTCCAGCGTTTTCTCTTTTGGTTTCAGATTCCAGCATCCGCAGTAACTTGCTTTTATCCTCATCTTACATTAACACTGCAATGAAGTTACTGTGAAAATCCCCTAGTCGCCACACTGAGGGAGAATTTAGCACGGTCAATGCACCTCACCAGCACATCTTTCCGACTGTGGGAGGAAACCGGAGCACCTGGAGGAAACCCGTGCAGATATGGGGAGAATATACAGACTCCGCACATACAGTGACCCAATTCAGGAATCGAACCCGGGTCCCTGGCGCTGTGAGGCAGCAGTGCTAACCACTGTGCCACTGTGCTGATTCACAAAACAACAGAGACTTCCTGTGTGATACCGGCAAATGAGATCTTTTGCTCCATTGTGTTTGGGAGAGTAAAAGGGCACTCGGGTTTAACAGGCTGAAACATGTTCAATATGATACAAAATGACTGGGAGATTTTCAACTTCGAAAAGGCTGCACTTGATTTTTACAGCTGCTACTGAAATGTAAGACATAGTGGTTCCGTCACAGTGGTGAAACAGTAAGTCATTAGCCCCTCAGCATGTCTGTACCCGAATAAGCTGACACTATTATGACACAAGGAGAGTTCAGGCAGATACTTTTGTTGTTTAGTGTGAGCTTTAAGGCATCAGGTGGGCAGAATTTCATAGAATCCCCAGTGCAGAAGGAGGCCATTTGGCCCATCGGGCTTGCACCGACAACAATCCCACCAGCACCCTATCCCTGCAACCCCATATACTAACCCTTCTAATCCCTCTGACACTAAGGGGCAATTTATCATGGCCAATTCCACCTAACCCGTGCATCTTTGGACAGTGGGAGGAAACCAGAGCACCCGGAGGAAACTCACGCAGACACGGGGAGAACGTGTAAACTCCACACAGACAGTGACCTGAGCCGGGAATCGAACCCAGGTCCCTGGCGCTGTGAGGCAGCAGTGCTAACCACTGTAACACTGTGTTGTCCTAAAATGTTAGATACCAACAGCCAGGGGAGGACTGCAGCCTTCCTATGAAGCCTGCCATTTTCTTGGGTCCAAAACGTAATATAACCAATGAAAGCATGAACAAAGGATGCCTCTTGGGTTGATATTAAATTTTTCAAAGTGGGCTATCTTTTGGGAACACTTACCATTAATATGCTCCTGTTGGATTATTGGTGCTGCCCTCAATCCCATCATTTTCATAGAATCGTAGAATCATAGAGTGCAGAAGAGGCCGTTCGGCCCATCGAGTCTGCACCAATACATTAGAAACACCTGAACTCCGACCTAATCCCATCTGCCAGCACTTGGCCCATAGCCCTGAATGTTATGAGGTGCCAAGTGCTCATCCAGGTACTTTTTAAAGGATGTGAGGCAACCCGCCTCTACCACCTTCCCAGGCAGCGCATTCCAGACCGTCGCCACCCTCTGGGTAAAGAGGTTTTTCCTCACATCCCCCCCTAAACATCCTGCCCCTCACCTTGAACTTATGTCCCCTTGTGACTGACCCTTCAACTAAGGGGAACAGCTGCTCCTTATCCACTCTGTCCGTGCCCCTCATAATCTTGAACACTTCGATCAGGTCGCCTTTCAGCCTTCTCTCCTCCAACGAAAACAACCCAAGCCTATCCAGCCTCTCTTCACTTTTTGGATGTTTTTGGAGCGTTAATTAGTTCTTGCACAGATTCTGACCATTTGATTTCCTGCCAGGTTGTGTGCATATGTGCGCATACCTGTTGGTCTAATTATTAGACTGCAGTTGCGAATACCGCAGGTAGATAAGAAATGACTATAAAACTATTCAGACACTGACCCGTATTATCCACTTCAGACAGAGACAAATGCAGTTGTAAAAATAAAGAGACCATTTACATTGGAATAAAAACTAAACATGAGATCCAGCTTTTTGACGATTTAGAAAAATAAAATGAAGTTTGGGTTCAAGAATTAAACATTCAAGCTGTAAAATAACTTCCATTGTCAAATATAGAGTGCTAAATATTGTACAGTGCCAAATACCGTACTGTCAGATGCTGCACAATGCCAAAAAGGCCAATTATTATATGGTGCCAAATATTATTCTGCCAAAACTGTGCCCATGACAAACAAAGGCAAACCAATTGATCATAGGATCCCTACAATGCAGAAGAAGGCCATTTGGCACAGACTCAGCATCTTACCCACGCCCACACACACACCACCCCCCTCCCCCCAACCTGCCCAAAACCCATAACCCCTAATCCACCTTTCCTACAGAACTTGGGACAAGGGGCAATTTAGCATGACCAATCCACTTAATCTGCACATCTTTGGACCATGGGAGGAAACAGGAGCACCCGGAGGAAACCCACATAGACACGGGGAGAATGTGCAAACTCCACCCATACAGTCACCCGAGGCTGGAATCGAACCCGGGTCCCTGGCGCTGTGAGGCAGCAGTGCTAACCACTGTGCCATCCCAAATTATTGTTCGAAGCACAATACAGCTAAATTTTCAGTTGTGCAAAATACTGTCTAACTGGATACTGTACCAAGTCACCCTACCCTTTCGCCATAACGTTTCCAAATATTTATCCAATTCAATCCTATGAAGCTGTGATCTCAGCCTCTGTTCAAAATACCCTCCAGGTGAAGAATATTCTCATAATTTCTCCTTTGTTCTTGCAATAATCCTGTAACTCTGTCCAGCCTGGCTATCCAGCGTCCTCCCAAATCCTACAGACAGCCTCGTAGAATCATAGAATTCTACAGCGCAGAAGGAGGCCATTCGGCCCATCGAGTCTGAACCAACCACAATCCCACCCAGGCCCTATCCCCATTACCCCATGCATTTACACTAGCTCGTGCCCCTGACACTGAGGGGCAATTTAGCATGGCCAATCCACCTAACCCGCACATCTTTGGACAGTGGGAGGAAATTGGAGCAGCCGGAGGAAACACACGCAGACACGGGGAGAACGTGCAAACTCCACACAGAGTCACCCGAGGCTGGAATTGAACCCTCGTCCCTGGCGCTGTGAGGCACCTGGTGTTGTGAGACTTCTTACTGTGCTGTGAGGCAGCAGTGCTAACCACTGTGGCACCGTGCCGCCCTCTGATGCTTCCAAAGTGGGAGACCAAGGCTCTGATCAGGTTCACAGAAAATATGCAAAATGTTTCCTTGATTTTCCTCCAGCAATATTGGAGTCCCATGGAAACAGCAATCGATCCCTCCAGGATCAACTTGTATCTTCAGTGGTTTTGAAGGTGTTTCCCCCCCACCCCCCAAGACTTTCTTGCCCATTTCAATAGTTTTGTATTCACTTTTATCCATCTCGATCTGGTTTAGGCTCCCGCGACCCACTTCTGCCCATGTTAAAATCAGTTCTGTACCTGGGCAATGTATTTCATGATAACACCAACTTAATCACTGCTAAACAAACAGCAGCTGGTTGCAAATCTCAGGCAATTAGCTTTCCCACAAGTATTCCATCCGTGGGACAAACTCCAAAACAGGAAAGGAAGACATTTCCTTGAAACCAACGACTTGCGCCAATATGAACAGAATGGAACCACTGTAAGACTCTTCAAAGCTATATTCATCCAGATGGCACTGAACCAGCGACTAGGAATGGCAAGCCGCTGGCACAAGAGGTAAGGTACCCGATCACGCAGACACCCTTGAGGACTGTGGTGGCATTTTCATATTAAAATAACTGGTAACGTTTCTGTTTGTTTTGATTTATTCAGGGAAAAGGCAGCCAGCCTGAAAAGGTTCCCGGATGCTTTCTTCACTTTATGATAGATGATACTGATAGGCACCAGAACGAACCATAGGCAACAGGAAAAGCATTCTGTGGATGTTCAAAAACAACAGGATTGCTTCCACCATCCAGCACTCAGTAGGGAGAGATGTTCCTGGGAAGCACCTCATGGGAAAGTCATAGAATCCCTACAGTGCAGAGGGAGGCCATTTGGCCCATCAAACCTGCACCGACAACAATCCCATACAGATCCTATCCCCGTAACCCCATGTATTTACCCTGCTAATCTCAATTTAGCATGGCCTTTCCACCTAACCTGCACATCTTTGAACTGAGGGAGGAAAACGGAGCACCCAAAGGAAACCCACGCAGACACGGGGAGAACGTACAATCTCCACACAGACAGTCACCCGAGGCCAGAATTGAACCCGAGTCCTTGGCGTTATGAGGCAGCGGTGCTAACCATTGTGCCACCATGACATCCCAAACAGGCCTGCCCTCTCTGAGGATTGAACTCAGGACATTCAGATTATGAGACTGACGCACTGGCTGCTGCATTAAGAAGGCAGAAAATGAAGCAGACACGCAGCCCACAACTTCCTGAGACACACTTCCAGTGAGCTCCTCTCTCCGAAGATCGCAGGATCAGCCTGAGTGTGCTCTGCCTTTGAACAACTGAGAAGGGGGTCAGTATTGAAAGATTAATGCAGTGCGTTCTACTTTCTGCCCAGCATTATGGCCAGCAGTTAACCAGCTGTTTCCAAATTCCAGGTAATGAGAAAACGCCCAGCCGTCAAAGAAAACCACATCCCTCATCACATCTGGATCGACCTGCTTATTTGAATGATTTAAAGAACTATGCCAGCATTGCAAAAGCCAGACACATCACCTTGCAGGCAGCAAAACACTAATTTGACATTTGGACAGTTTCCTGTGCAGGTTAAGCGGTAAAAGTGAATGGCCTGATGCCCTGAAGCACCATCTGTTTGCACAGCGGCCCAATTCTTACTGGGGTGTCTGAGATTAACACAGCAGACTCAGTTAACACTCGGTGCAATTCTATCCACTCTCCTCCTTATTTACCTCAGAATTCTGTTATCCACTTGGCAAACATGGAAACCAACACCTGCAGGACCAAAGTTCCATTGATTCATAGCCTCCAATTTCCACGGCAATATAGATTTTCATTGCTGACTGAGATTTGGAGATTTTTATAGTGTACACAGAACCAAAACCGTTCTCTTAGAATTTTATAGTCCACAGCAGATAATCAAAAACTTACAGTATATTACATACACATACATTGCAAATGAAAACATAGAAACATAGAAAATCTTAGCAGGAGGAGGCCATTCGGTCCTTCGAGCCTGCTCCACCATTCATTATGATCATGGCTGATCATCAAATTCAATATCCTGATCCCGCCTTCCCCCTTGATCCCCTTAACCCCAAGAGCTATATCTATATCCTTCTTGAAATCACACAATGTTTTGGTTTCAGTTACTTTCTGTAGTAATGAATTCCACAAATTCACCACTTTCTGGGTGAAGAAATTTCTCCTCACCTCAATCCTAAATGGTTTACCCCTTATCCTCAAACTATGACCCCTAGTTCTGGACTCCCCCCACCATTCTTTCTGAATCCATCCTGTCTAATCCCATGAGAATTTTACAAGTTTCTATGAGATCCCCTCTCACTCTTCTAAACTCCAATGAATATAATCCTATCCAATTTAGTCTCTCCTCATATGAATGACCCGCCATTCCAGGAATCAGCCTGATAAATCTTCGCTGTACTCCCTCTATAGCAAGGACATCTTTCCTCAGATAAGGACAGCAAAACTGCACTCCAGCTGTGGCCTCACCAACGCCCTATACAATTGCAGTAAAACATCCCTATTCCTGTAATCAAACCCTCTCGCTCTGAAGGCCAACATACCATTTGCCTTCTTTACCACCTGCTGCTACCAGCGACTGATGCACAAGTACACCAACGTCTCGCTGACTATGCATCTCTCTCAATTTACACCCATTCAAAAAATAATCTGCTTCCCTATTACTGCTACCAAAGCGGATGACCTCACATTTATCCACATTATACTGCACCTGTCATACATATGCCCACTTACTCAGCCTGTCCAAATGATGCTGAAGCACTGAAAATTTAGTGCACATGGATTAAAATTAATAATTTCATTGATATTATATATTTCAAATCCTTTTTTTTTCATTTGCCAGTCATTCAAGTACTGATTGAAGTGCTCACTTAATTGAGTGGCTAGATAGATACCAGATTGGGGTAAAAGTTGACTAAAATTACTGGCTGAAAGTAAATATTAGCTCCGTGCTGATTTAATGCAGGCAGTACCTGGGCTTACTGGAGTCAAAATGTGGGGCAGAGAAGCCCAACATTTAGCTCCCCTCAGTCATCAAACTGTGAATCCAGATTCCATCAAATGTCACAGACTTCACATCAAGAACATTTAACACATTTCACTGTGGAAGAATTTTTTAAAACAGGCTTTTCACAACAAAACAGACTTCCATTGTCTCGACATCTGTTACTCAGCTAATTCATGTTAGCTCGATCCATTGTACAGTGGTAGCTTTTGCATTCTGTAAAGTGAGAATAAGGTTTGTCTGGGGGTTGCTCCCTCTCCGCCATTGTATCTACGCCGGGATGCAGTGGAAACCATTGTCTGTTCTCGTTACGCGGGGTATCCACCACATTCCGGTGGAGTTACAACGGGTAGCAGGAAATTCCACATCTCTCTTCAAAGCACAGCTGTTGTCACTGAAATACGTCCAGCACTGTACTGTCGCCATGAAGCACAGCAGGAGGTTGCGGCAACATCTAATTCCAGCAGAGGCTTTGCAGGCTTACCTTGCATTGTCCACTGACGCAAATGTTCAACGAGCCAGGTTCACAAGGTGTCCCATCTATGACCTGAGTGGCGTGACGCACATAGAACTTGTACCCGATGGCTCTGCAGTTCAGCTCACATCTTTGGTTATCTGTTACTGAATAGTGGGAAGAAACACAATACTGAGAGGTGAAGTTTCGCAGCAGTTGGATCTGGACATTTTAATTGGGCCATTTATTCGAAGCCATGGTTCTTTACATAACCTGTGGATGTATCAAAATTCTTAAACAGCAAAATCAAAGGGTGTTCAGCAGTAATGATGAAGTTCAGAGACTGCTTGAAACCCAGTCACACCTCGTTCAACTATGTGCAGTTTCTTTCAGGAATTTTTACAATGTGATTAACAGTGTAGAGTGGATATTCTCACCAAGTCATGATTTTAAGGGAGGCTGCGCTTTGTGGCAATGTCTACATGGCACTCTATGGAGGAGCGTACACTTACTGACAGCAGCTTCTGCATTTTCCTGTTATTTTATTCATAGATATTCATAGAATCCTATAGTGCAGAAGGAGGCCATTCGGCCCATTGAGTCTGCACCAATCACAACCCCCACCCAGGCCCTATCCCCATAACCCCATGCATTTACCCTAGCTAGTCCCCCTGACGCTAAGGGGCAATTTAGCATGGCCAATTCACCTAACCTGCACATCTTTGGAGTGTGGGAGGAAATCGGAGCACCTGGAGGAAACCCACGCAGACACGAGGAGAATGTGCAAACTCCACACAATGACCCAAGCTGGGAATCGAACCCAGGTCCCTGGCGCTGTGAGGCAGCAGCTGTGCCATCGTGCCACCCTTATGCATATCTGAACTCCCAGAATTGATGTTAGTCTCAGTGTAATAATGCCAGCGAGTGCTGGCAGTTTTGTTTACGTTCGCACAGCAAAATCTGGGCTATTAAAACTGGGCTGATGTCACCCTCTGTTAGCCCACCATCCAGATTGGATCAATGCAAGTTTGTTCTTTGATGTGAAAACATGGAGGCCAAATCTGCCTGAATGCTTAGTCAGTAATCGGTGGAACTATACAGACTGGGTCTAATGAACACACAGCATGATGAGCTGGATTTTATGTACCCCTGGCAGGATGTTTCCCAAGAGAGGGTACGTAAAACAGGGTGGGTGCTCATCCCTCCACCTTCCCACCCGCTCCCACCTAGGTACTCACGGGCCATGTGTTGCCCAACTGCACTTTCCCTGGAGAAGGTGGTGGTGAGCTGCCTTCTTGAACGGCTGCAGTCCCTGCGGTGCAGGTACACCCACAAAGCTGTTAGGGAGGGAGTTCCAGGAATTTGACCCAGCGACATTGAAGGGAAGGTAATTTATTTCCAAGTCAGGATGGTGAGCGGTTTGGAGGGGAACTTCCAAGTGGTGGTGTTTCCATGTTCCCATATATCTGCTGCCCTTGTCCTTCCAGATAGTGGCAGTCGTGAGTTTGGAAGGTGCTGTTTAATGAGGCAAGTGGAGAGTATTTCATCACGCTCTTGACTTGTGCCTTGTAGATGGTGGACGGGCTTTGGGGAGTCAGGGGATGAGTTAGTCACTGCAGGATTACAAGCCTTTGACTTATTATGGTTGATCCAGTTCTGTTTCTGGTTAATGGCAACCCTCAGGATGTTGATTGTGGGGGATTCAGCGATGGTGATGCCATTGAATATCATGGGGAGATGGTTAGCTTCTTTCTTTTGGAGATGGTCATTGCCTGGCACTTATATTACTTGCCGTTGTTAGCCCATGTCTGAATATTGTCCAGGTCTTGCTTTATTTGGACACGGACTGCTTCAGTGTCTGAGGAATTGCAAAATGTGCTCAACATTGTGCAGTCATCAGCGAACATCTCCACTTCTGACCTTATAATGGAAGTAAGGTCACTGATGAAGCAGCTGGAGGTGATTGGGACTAGGACACTACGCTGAGGAACTCCTGCAGTGATATCTTGGAGCTGAGATGTTTGACCTCCAACAACCACAACCATCTCCCTTTGTACTTTATCATCAGTAACACAATCACACTTAAGTGCAATGCTAACAACTAATTTAAACTTTTTAAAGACCCAACTTTGACTGAGATCAAAAGGAGTTTTAAATGGTAAAGACAGGATAAGGTTGGCAGGGGAGAACAGTTTGGCGAACTGGCCATTGGGTCACAACCTGCTGGATGGCCACACAAAGGCCCAGCAAATGAGATATGAAGATGGCGGACATTGACACAGACAGCTGGCAGATAGTCGTCAATGGCCATGACCTCTGCAGGTTGACTGATGGGACGACCATAGTAAGAGGCAAGGAGAAACAGAAAGTTCAAAAAGAGGGCCCAGAGGAAAGATAAACCAGTGAATCCTGTACCTTCCCGGCCCAGTACCACCATGTGTCAGAGCCTGCCATGACAGAGCAGGGCTCCTGAATCAAACCATGGAATGGAGAACACTAAAGGGCAAACCGTTGTCCTACAAGTTGGAAAGCTGCCAGAAAAACAGGGTAAGAATTAACTGAACAACCAAAAATAATCGGCTCAGTTAATACATTTTAAGTGGCACTTTTTTAATTGATTAATGGTTCGCACTGTTCTATTTGCCCAATGCTGGCACCTGCCCATGCTGAGCATAGACAGGTGAAGGGGCAGAGACTGTCTCCTAACCAAAGGTTAACTGAAAACTTTAAATGGAAGCTGAGCTGGTTAATGTCAGGGCCAGTGAGTAAGCCAACTCAGGTTATCACTCGCTCCTCGCTATACACTGGGTGGTAAAGATCAAGGTGGACAATCCAGTGCAGTACTGATGGAGCACTGCACTGCTGGAGGTCCCTCAGACAAAATCGAAGTCCCATCTGCACACTCATGTGGGTGGGAAAGTTCCCAGCGCGCTATTGTGAAGTAGAATTATGACTCTGTAAAGGCATATGGACCAAATGTGGGCAATTGGGACGAGCTTAGTGGTAAAAGCTGGGTGGCATGGACAAGTTGGGCCGAAGGGCCTGTTTCCATGCTGCAAACCTCTGTGACTCTAGCCCCGGTTCTCTGGCCAATACACCTCACTCAATCAAGATTTAAGAAAACAGTTCATTCTGTTCATAATCACATTTTCCATGAGTTGCTGAGTCCAGGTTCACTGCTGCATTTAATAAATTACAACAATGACTACATTTCAGAAAGTACTTATCATAGAAGCCCTCCAGTGCAGAAGGAGGCCATTCGGCCCATCGAGTCTGCACCGACACATTCCCACCCCGGCCCTATCCCCATTATCCCATACATTTCCTCTAGCCAATCCCCCTGACACTAAGGGGCAATTTACCATGGCCAGTCCACCTAACCCTTAGAGTTTGCCCTTAGAGTCACAGAGGTTTGCAGCATGGAAACAGGCCCTTCGGCCCAACTTGTCCATGCCACCCAGCTTTTACCACTAAACTTGTCCCAATTGCCCACATTTGGCCCACATGTCTTTATAGAGTCATAATTCTACTTCACAATAGCGCGCTGGGAACTTTCCCACCCACATGAGTATGCAGATGGGACTTCCACCCAGTGTATAGCAAGCAGCGAGTGATAACCTGAGTTGGCTTACTCACTGGCCCTGACATTAACCAGCTCAGCTTCCATTTAAAGTTTTCAGTTAACCTTTGGTTAGGAGACAGTCCATATTTTTGGACTGTGGGAGGAAACCGGAGCAAACCCATGCAGACACGGGGAGAATGTGCAAACTCCACACAGACCATGACCCAAGCCGGGTATCGAACCCAGGTTCCTGGCGCTGTGAGGCAGCAGTGCTAACCACTGTGCCACCGTGCCACCCCTTCAATGACTTCAATAGCTGCAAAGTGCTTTGAGATGTCTGGTGGCCATGAACAGTTCAAGGCATTCCTATTTCCTGCTCACCATTCAACACAGCTTCTGCGCACAGAGTAGGAGTTTCCTTAATGGTGAAATTACCATTATTAAGAGGGTATGAATTCCAGAGAGAAACATAGCAAAGATAAAGTTCTATACATTGAATATGGCCTGGGAGCTCAATCTGACAGAGACCAGCCATCCATTTATACTGCGTCCACTTACAAACATTGCAGCAGTTGTAATCATCCGAGCGTCCGCAAGGATGATTTGGTATCGGTTCATGGGCGAGAGGGGAGAATGATGATTGTAACCATGTGCGTGTACGATATTAATAGGAATGGCCCTGGAAGGAAACAAACTTGTGGAATGGCCCATTCTTGCCCTCTACATACCAGACGTAACTGGGGACGCGCCAACATCCAGACAGTCAATAATTCACCACGGTGACACAAAAGGTAAGTTGTGTACAATCGAAGGGGCTATCTCCATGAGAGCGTTGAAAGGCTCCCACAGGACAATACGAAGCATTTTAAAAGAGAAATGTAAATAGGAGTCGCGGAACCTTTCACATTGACCCAGCATCCCTGTTCTGGAGAGGTAAGAAAACTATAGATTGGAATGAGCTTTCACTGGAAATGCCTGCGCGAGGGAACAAAGCAAATCTCCGATTCCTATAAAATTTGTTCAAGCGAATGGAATGTAAAGTACCAGGTTAGAATCTTCAGCGAAATGTGTAATTAGCTGTGACAGCCAGAGCTCGACAATAAACAGAATGACAGCTGTTTGTACTTTCTTTGTAATCTTACAATGATCACCAAAGCCCAGCCCCTTTGTCCCATTTAATGTATTTTTAACAGGGTTTCAAATAAATACATCTGTCAATTATGCGTTTGTTAAACAATTTGCTAACCATTTGCTAAAATACTCCACCGAACCTGTGATGAATGGCTTTACAGCAGGGCAGGTTTCCTGAAAGCACGGAAATGTCCCACCTTTTCACAGATCAGGGAACGCGATGAACAGATGTGCGGTGAACTTTCAAACAAAGATGCTGGGAGACCTTCAACAGCTAAAAGCAAGAGGAGGCTTTTTTCACTACTCAATAACAGCCCCAAATTCAACAACGGCTGGAATGGGCTGTCATTCTTCTCTCAGAGGGTAGTGAATCTCTGGAATTCTCTGCCCATTGAAGCAGTGGAGGCTACCTTGTTAAATACGTTTAAGTCACAGGTAGATAGATTTCTGATCATTAAGGGAATTAAGGGTTATGGGGAGCGGGCGGGTAAGTGGAACTAAACCACTATCAGATCAGCCATGATCTTATTGAATGGCGGGGCAGGCTCGAGGGGCTAGATGGCCTACTCCTGCTCCTATTTCTTATGTTCTTATAACTGCAGAAACACTGGGCAAAAGTTTTTCTTCATTCATTCGTGGGGCATGGGCATCGCTGGCTGGGCCAACATTTATTGCCCATCACTAAGTTGCCCATATTCAGAGGGCAGTTGAGAGTCAACCACATTGCTGTGGCTCTGGAGTCATATGTAGGCCAGACCGGGTAAGGACGGCAGATTTCCTTCCCTGAAGGACATTAGTGAACCATATGGTTTTTTATGACAATCGACATCATTAAATTCTTAATTCCAGATTATTTTTTTTGAAATGGAATTCAAATTCCACCATCTGCCGTGGCGGGATTCGAACCGGGGTCCCCAGAACATTAGCTGAGTTTCTGGTTTAATAGTTTAGTGATAATACCACTAGGCCGTCGCCTTCCCCTGCCATTCTCGCTGATGGAATCTTCCGCTCCCACCAATGGCGATTCCCCCACAATGGATTCCCCAGCAGCGGAGGGTGTGAATGGTGGAAGAAACCATTGTCAGCGGCGGGGGGGACCAAAAGATCCTGATCGCCGGCTAATGGCGGGTCACCTCCACCGCCACAAAACATGCCATGGGGCCGGTGGGGGGGGGGGAGGGGGGTATCCCATCATTTAATCCATTTATCCTCGCTGTAGCTTTTTACTTATGATTTTGTTACATTCTTCATTTCTCACACTGTCCTCTGATTTTTTCTTCCACAGCATCTTGGTGTCACTGACAGGGCTGCCATTATTTATATCCATCCCTATTTGCCCTTGATCACGTTTCCTGATTTTCCCCATCCCCTCGCTGGCGAGAGCCTAATTTAAATAGATCCTAATGCATTGAGATATTATTAACGGGCCTCCCGCTGCGTCATCTCCCCTCACTAAATATTCATACATCACCGATGTTTACAACAGATTTGGGCAAATGAGAAACAGTTGGGGAGGTGGGGGTGCAAAGGCAAGTATCGCCTCCAGGGGGAGTGGGACATTACCAGTCACTGCCCCTGGCACAGGTTGGCAAAACCAACCTATGAAGTGCCAACCTGTGCCAGGGTCGGGCCTTAGTGGGAGCCCCATGGGTGGGGGAGGGGGGGAGTTTCATTTATGTGTGGTGTGGGGGAGAACGGGTACTAAGGGGTGATGGGAATGCCGGTGATGTGTGTGGGTGGGGGAGGTGGGCGGGGGGGGGGGGGGGGGGGGGTGGTGTTGTCTGGGAGAGGGGTAAGTTAACACTTTGTTCTGATCTAGAAAAGCGCCCTGATTTTTGTAGATGTGTCTTGCTGGCTTTATGAGGCCCTGCCCTGCCAGTGACCACAGCCACTCTTTTTTTGGACTGAGAGGCTCAGAATCTGGAGGGAAAACTGGTCGGTGGAGCTGGAGAGCTTCACTTCAATTCTCTGTCTGAGCCTGATACTTCGAGACATTTTGGTAAGATTCCCCTCTCCCCCATAGAGAGAGAAGAAACTGAGAGAAAGAGAGACAGAGACAGAGAGAGAAGAGACAGAGACACACAGAGAAAGTGAGAGATAGAGAGACAGAGAAGAGAGTGAGAGACAGGAAGAGAGACACAGAGAGAAAGAGAGAAGAGACAGAGACACACAAAGAAAGTGAGACAGAGGGAGAGAAACAAAGAGAGACAGAGAGACAGACATGGAGAGAGAGAGAGAAACAGAGAGAGAGAGTGAGAGAGAAACAGAGAGACAAAAAGAGACAGACAGAACGATAGAGAAAGAGAGAGACAGAGAGAGAGAGTGACAGAGACAGAGAGAGAGAGACAGAGAGAGACAGAGAGAGAAAGACAGAAAGAGAGACAGAGAGAGTCAGAAAGGGACAGACAGAGACACATAGAGAAAGAGAGACAGAGACACAAACAGAGAGAGACAGGAGACACACTTACATATGCACAGAAACAAAAATATGGAGCAGCAGAGAGGTAATGAGAGAAAGAGACAGTAAGGCAAGGACAGTGACAATGAGAGAGAGTTAGAAAGATGGGGAGAAAGACAGAAGAGTAGATTTTCATCTTGTTTGCCCTGGCAGTAATCTGACATGCCATTGAGATCAATGAAATGAAAATTAATGAGGTTCCATAAAAAGTGGATAAAGCTCTATGCTCGATCACTATTGATCTGCGACAGAGGGAAAGAAAATGTTGGTACATTATAATCACTTCCTCAGTATTCTGTATTTTTTCTGTTATTATCTTTTTCATTCTCCTTTAACCTATTTTCCTCTCACCGGTGCCATTCACTGGTTTTACTCTGTCATTCTGTTTTTTTCTGCTGTGCGGTGATTAGGAAACTCTAAAATAACTATCTGCTGGGGACCAGAAGCTCCATCACATATCTACAGCTGTTGGAACAGATTGAGCTCCGCACTTGCTGCAGAAGTTTAGATGTCTTTGTAACAAGACAGTACTGCTGGAATTTTCACAGCATTTCAATGTAAACCATTGGGTGGAAATCTCTGAGAGACTAAGTGAGGTGGTGGCATCTCCGGTGGTGCCTTTCCCACTGGCCAGGATGGCAAGATCCCGTGTCAGATTCAACACTTGGAACCTCATTAATTATGCACAGGTGAGTTCCCCGTTGAATCACTGGTGGACAGGCGGTTGATTGGTCCGCCTGCAGTCAGCTGATGGGTTCGAAGGTCCTGGCACCATATTTAAATCCCAGTCCAGCACACTCCTATCACTCTCTCCAGCCCACCCATTTTCACCAGACCCGGCAGGATGTCCAGAACCCGGAAGGTAAAGGTGAGTAGCCTCAAGAAGAAGGAGCATCAGTTTTCAATGCCAAGACCACCGAGGCTCTTGTTTGGGGAGTCCGGGCTCCCCGGCATGTGCTCTCCCCCAGTGACAGCTCAAAGAAGCCTCACCCCTCTGGCCCCATCCCCATAACCCCACATATTTACCCTGCTAATCCCCTTGACACTAAGTGGCAATTTATCATGGCTAATCAACCTAACCCACCCATCTTTGGACTGTGGGAGGAAACCGGAGCATCCAGAGGAAACCTACGCAGACACAGGGAGAATGTGCAAACTCCATACAGAAAGTCACCCAAGGCTGGGATTGAACCCGGGCCCCTGGCGCCGTGAGGCAACAGTGCTAACCACTGTTGCTCAGGAGGTCAGCATGGCTGCCACCAGTGCAGGGAGCGAATGAATGATTTAACCCGCTCTGCTAGGGCCAGTCCACTCTCCGCTCCCTCCATTCTTGGTGGCACAGTAGTTTTCTGTGGCTTCCTGTGCTAGCACCGAAAACCACTCGAGCTGGGTTGGTCTCAACATCCCAGGAATTCATGGTCCTCATGACTTCCCAGAGACGGATACCCGTCACATTTACGTGGTGGCTCCTGAGCCAGGTTGAGCAACAGTACTCTGCTGTTGGGTGAATGAAGCTGTGTGGAGTGCATTGGCTTTGTGGCAGCACCTGACAGTTTACGTATGAGATTCACTCTCGTCTTGACCTTGGCTCCAGCGTTGTGGAGGAGTTCCCCGTAGCTCAGTGATCAGTCATGATTGACGCCAAGATATTTTGGTGTTGGATCATGGGTGAGTGCCCAGCCACAGAGCCGGACGTGATGTTCTTCCTTGGCCTTCTAGTTGTTCAGGGGCAGGCTGTAATTATAGTCTTGGCAGCGTCGAGTCAAAGTCTCCATTTTCTGAAGTAGCCTTCCAAAGAACATATATCTTCAGTCAGTGTTTTCTCAACATTCTGAAGTTCTGTCATTGGGAAGGCCAGAGCCAAGTTTTCAGTATATGCTTCTTGGATTGGATTGATAGTGAGGAAGAGAGCTTGCCAAAATCTGGTCAACCACAAAGTTGTTGCATCTGTTTCCAATGGACCATGTCACAAGTGGTCCTTGGGGGTCATGTATTTTCCTTCACATTAATAAAATTGATGTTTTCCTGTTCAATCTTCAGAACTGTTTAAACCAAAGTGACTACTGGATGGATAGAAAATATCTAACATAAATTCTCACCTTTTAGGCGTGTCTGTCTCCAGTCCTGGAGAGAGGGTAAAGCTCCTTCTGTAATTCTAGCAACAATATTGTGTGGCGGACTGCCAGGAGGTGCTCAGTGACACCTGGAACACCTCGACCTCTGACCTGCTCAATTCTCCACCTTTACAGGAGAAAGTCCCAGTCTGCTCTTGGAACTTCGCAACACAGGACTCATCTCAGGTAAATCACTGTGTGGAAGCTCACTCACACATCCCCACATCCAACGCAACTTCATGCTAAGAATACTAAATCATGGAACAGACTGCCTGTGTGGTCTAAAGAAGGAACCTGGGGGAGTCGAAAGTGAAACAATTGAAAAATAAATCACCAGAATTTCAATAGATTTTCCCAAAAGTGGACAACTCTATCATTTCTGAGGAGAAACTAAAGGGCAGAAGAAGTGTCAGGTACCAATATTAAAATCTGGTTACTGGGAGAGGGGAAGAGGAGCCAGCATCGTATAATCCCTACAGTGCAGAAGGACGCCATTTGGCCCATCGAGTCTGCACCAACTCTCCGACAAGGGCATCTTACCTCAGCCCAGCTCCCGCCCTATCCCCGCCCCGATTCCAGGGGTAGGCGAGGTTCAGAGAACGCCATTCTCTGTTGGCCTCGGGTGGGGATTGTACAAACCTCGGGCGGATGTGCTGGTTAAAATCTGCCCTAAGGAGCAATTTAGCATGGCCAATCCCCCTAACCCATACAAGTTTGGAGTGTGGGAGGAAACTGGAGCACCCGGAAGACACCCACACAGACACAGAGAGGTGCAAACTCCACACAGACCATCACCCAAGGCGGGAATCGAACCCGGGTCCATGGCGCTGTGAGGTTAATCACTGTGCTGCACAATGCTATGTACTGGATGGAGACAGCCCAGTGTTGAGAGAAGTAAATGGGGAATTCCTATTAAACACACTGGTAAAAATGTTAACAAATATATTGCTCAACAACCATGGCATCAGAGGTTGGAACAAGAATTGGGCTGATCTTCCATGCAATATATGCAAATGTTATTTCAGTTCTGTTGAAATAGAATTATCTACTGAAAAACAGGTTTTAGTTCTTAAAGAGGTAACTGGAGATGTACTCACCATCGGTAAAAGGCTCCCATTCATAATGCTTTCCCGTGAGAGCTCTGTTATTGTAAGCAGAACACTGAATCTCCCGAAAGTCTCGACTCCCAGGTGGGCAGGGCTGTCACAGACAAGACACTAAAATTCAGAGCTAACGCTTCCAGAGCTTGCATATAGTAGGTTCATTGAACAGATGCTATTAGACTTATCATTGTCCTAGACCGTATGACTGGAGAGTACATTCAAATAATAATAACATAAGCAAGTGGCATTAAAGAGAGAGGGTTTTACTTACTGGGGGGAAACAAAACATAACCAGGCCTACTCTTACTTGAGTAATGGAACATAATTTCTATTTTTAGCATGGGCCATTAGGCTTATTTTGCTCTGGACCCAATTAGAAAGCTAAGAGCGTGGCAATGGCAGTTTCATTAAAGCAATAGCCTTGAACCTTGCAAATACATCATGTTATCCCCCAGCTTCTAATTTGGGCAAATCGGCCCCAAGCTCTCAACTGGCAACGATTTCAGAAGGAAGTTCGAGGTAGGGCCACAACCTCTGTAGCACTGATTCCCCGAGCCATACTTGAGTGAATAAGGCTTTGTGTGCAGGGTCACTGAATAAGTTAAGGTACAAACAATACTGCATGATTGCAAAACCAGACTGGAAAATCGTCATGTTATCCAGGCATTTTGTAACATTGCGTTTCACTCCCCGTTAAGGAAAATAGGAAGACAACATGGGCCGATCTATTCTCAAGAAACAATCAACTTGTTTCTTTCAAACATTCAGGGTGGCACCAAGCACAACAGATTAAATCATTTCTTTTGAAGGGCTGTTGTTACTTCGGAAAATGTCACAGCCAATTTGCACAAAAGGACCCACAAATATCAATGACATAATAACCAGGTGATCTTGTGTATAATTATATTGCTTGAGGAAGAAATTGCACCCAGTACACCTGAAGAATTCCCTATTTTTTTGTATGATTTGGCAGATAAAACGCTGCTAAAGAACAAAGGGCATCATCTTCGATGCCTTTGTCTGGAGAGCTGGCATTTGGACCGATGAACAAAGTGTTAGTGACTAAGATTGGCAACTGTGGTCACCTGGAAGAATCCAGGCAAGTTGAAGGTTTCATAGATCCCGACAGTACAGAAGACGCCATTCGGCCCATCGAGTCTGCACTGGCTCTCTGACAGAGAGAGTGCGATTTTACCGACTTGACATGCCCATTAATGGGCATAAAATTGCGGTAGAGCCGAGAAATCAGGTTCATGCCTGATTTCCTGCCTTTCATGATCTTACTGGCACCGGATATCCAGCTCATTCAGCCTGCCGCCCATTTCTGGTGAGAGGCTGAATAAATTATTAAAATTTATTTATATCTTTATTAACATGTGATTAGTGAGCCGAGTATGCAATTGTCTGGTCTCACTTGCCTTTGTGGCCTCACCAGGAGAGGTTCTCCCCAATGAGGAAAACAGCTGGTCCCCACAAACGAGGACCAGTGGTGATGGCCTCACCAGTAGAACCAGGGGCCATTGAGGCCCCCTCCCTGGAGGTCGAGGGCAAAGGGGTGCTCCTTGGGAAGTGCCAGCCTGGCACTGCCAGCTTGGCACCCTGGCACTGCCCATTGGGCACTCTGGTACTGCCTATCGGACAGTACCAGGGGTGGGGCCTGAGGGGGTGGGGCCTGAGGGGGCTGGCTCTACGGGGATTGGCCAATCAGGTTGGGGGGGGGGGTGCCTGCTGCAACTCTGCATGCGATCGGTGGGGTAAGGAAAGGGGCCCCGTTGACAATCTGCAGATGATTGCTGGGGGAGGGAGGGTGGGGCCCACGCTGCCACTCTGTAAGCAATCAGTGGGGGAGGGAGGGGCGTGATCGGTCTGGGCTGCCGGGGGGTTGAAGCAGTGGTGATATTTCCAGGCGGGGGCGGGGGGGGGGGGGGGGGGGGTGCTCGCAATCGTCCATGAGCCCCCAGGATAGCTGGAGGGTGGGGGGGGGGAATGTGTTGTCGAGGCTGTCTGCAGCAGCAGAGAGCTCACTGGTCTCTGTCTCAGATCTGTCAGCTCTCTGCCATTGCGCATGTGCAGCCACAGGTCTGCATCAGGTGATACACTCCATGAGAAGTGTAGAGACTCATCACCTGATCAAGGGGCAGTGCTCCGAAAGCTTGTGGCTTGTGCTACCAAATAAACCTGTTGGACTTTAACCTGGTGTTGTGAGACTACTTATGGAGCTGGAATACACAGGATATAGGCCTGGACAAAGGACACTTTCTGGTCAAACTGGGTTGTCTACCAGACATAGGGGCACCTTAGCCCCTTATTTGGGAGAGAGGTATGTGACCTATATGCCTCCAGCACCTATAGGCATGGCTGTTGAGTATACACCCAGAGATCGGGTGTGGCAGCACCTGATTGGACTTTATCGATCAGGGTGATCAAGTCCTGATCGATTGATTGGCAATGGCCAAATGGGTGCGAAAACCATCGAGGTATAAGGGGTGCTGCACCATGGAAGTATCTCTCTCTCTCTCTTCCCCAACAAACGACAACAACGGTGACCACCACCAGCAATGACCAGCACAAAGAGAGCCACCCCACCCAAGAAGGAAGGAAGGAAGAAAGAGCCAGAGTATCGAACCAGATCAAAGGACCAGACTACGCAGAGGACTACAGAGACCAGCACACAGATAAAGGCCAATATCTGTCTGGGTACTCACCAGTCACACAAAAGTTAAGTTATGGTCTAGTATTGGATTTGAACTTTGATATTCTATAAGATAACCTATTGTTGATTGGGTGGGTGATTATTAATTGTGTGTAAATAAATATTGTTGCATTAACACGAGGTCTATTCGCAATTCTTTGTCCACCGTATCAGGGTTAAAACAGACTGTGTGGCAGGCGCAGTAGCAATATAGAACTTTACATAACTTCAGGTTACTTTAGAGCCAGTGAGGTACTTAAAAAGTATAGCCACATTGTAATGTAGAAGCTACTTTAAGCAATTATTGCTGGAAATTTCACAGCAGGACTTACCTTTAAAGTCTACTTTATAAGAACTGGATGATCACAGAGTGCGAGACTTGTGCAAAATTCATAAAAACTTCAATGAGATTGGATTGATATTGCACTGGCTGCTTTAAATTAAACCCCCTTACATCCTGGCAGAGGTGAACTGAGAGACTAGCTACAAAATTGGGCTTTACACGACTGAAGCAGGGAACCGTTCAGATGGCACAGCACTGATTAAACATGAAAGTGCTTTTTCAATTCCACATTATGCTCCAATTTGATTTCCAAGGGGAGAATAAGGGTATCGTCAGGCTGTCAGTCTGCTTTACTGTCTAACTGTTCAGTCTCTTCTGCCGAGACCTGGTGATACACCCCATGAGAAGTATAGAGACTCATCACTGGAACAAAGTGGGCAGCACGGTGCCACAGTGGTTAGCACTGCTGCCTCACAGCGCCAGGGACCCGGGTTCAATTCCAGCCTTGGGTCACTATCTGTGCAGAGTCTGCATGTACTTCCCGTGTCTGCATAGGTTTCCTCCAGGTGCTCCGGTTTCCTCCCACAGTCCGAAGATATGTAGGTTGGATGGATTGGCCTTGCTAACTTGCTCCTTAGTGCCCCAAGACGTGCAGGTTAGAGGGATTAGTGGGGTTAATGAATGGGATTTAATTAAATGGGTGGGGGAAGGGGCTAGGTAAAATGCTCTGTCGGAGAGTTGGTTCTGACCTGATGGGCTGAATGGCCTCCTTCTGCACTGCAGGGGATTCTAAAGCAATGGGCTGAATGGCCCTTTAATATTTGCAACTTGTGTCTATTTCTGAGTATTTCTTTACTTTTGATACAGATAGTGTGAGAGTCAATTTAACATCACCAACCCGAGCGGGTAAAAGACAGGATTGGATCAGCAATCCATTTTACATCCAGTCTCACTCTACGTCCTGTTTCCTGTCTTTCCGAAAGGCCAGGTCTTTGTGGAAATACCTCAGTGATAAAGAGTGGTGGTGGGGGAGAGGAAGCAAGAGTAAAGGAATATAGATGGTTAACAAAATACACTGTAACATTGACTCTCCTGATTCAACCAAACATTGGCCGGAACTGTACCACCTCGCCCGCCATGGAATCGGAGCGGGCGAGGGTCCAACAACGGAAATCTCCGTTGACCTCAGATGGGAATTTCCGGTCCCAAGTGAGGTCGTAAAATCCCACCCATTGTGTTAACTGTATATTAGTTGAGTGTATTCAGGCGATGGGCATTAATTAGAGATTCAATTGTCTACCCACATATAGGAGATGATATAAACAGGGCTTCACGGTGGCACAGTGGTTAGCACTGTTGCCTCACAGCGCTAGGGAGCCAGGTTCAGTTCCCGGCTTGGGTCACTGTCTGTGTGGAGTTTGCGCATTCTCCCCGTGTCTGCGTGGGTTCCCTCCGGGTGCTCCGGTTTCCTCCCACAGTCCAAAGATGTGCAGGTTAGGTAAATTGGCCAATGTCAAATTCTCCCTCGGTGTCCCCGAACAGGCATCAGAGTGTGACGACTAGGGGATTTTCACAGTAACTTCATTGCAGTGTTAATGTGACTAATAAATAAACTTTAAAAACTGTGTTTGTTGGATTTGGAGGAGTGTGTTTGTAATGTAGATAAAAGCTTATAATTATGTAAAGATTAATTAGGCTGTACTTCTATTCTGGCTATCTAGAATAGAACACATTACAGTATCTACAGCTCCTCTTCCCCCAGTATACATGAAACCACATTGCTGTCTTTAGCACCTTGAAATCTGCTGTCTCTTTTCCCGTGATCCTTGTATGATTTTCCATTTTGTATCCTGACCTATACTGAAGTTGATCCATTATCCTGGCAAGTGATGCTCATAGAATCCCCACAGTGCAGAAGGAGGCCATTTGGCCCATCGAGTCTACATCAACTCTCTGACAGAGTACCTTACCCAGGCCCCCTCCCCCACCCTATCCCTGTAACCCCACACATTTACCATGGCTAATCCATTTGACCTACACATTTTGGGACTCTAAGGGGCAATTTTACGATGGCCAGTCCACCTAACCTGCACATTTTCTGGACTGTGGGAGGAAACCGGAGCACCCAGAGAAAACCCATGCAGACACGTGGAGGATGTACAAACTGCACACAGACAGTGACCCAAGGCCAGAATTGAACCCGGATCTTTGGCAGCAGCGCTAACCACTGTGCTGCCCCAAAGGGAAATGTCAGGAGTGGGATTTGAACCCAGGATCCTAGAAAGTGACTTGAACTCACCAGGACTCCACAAGGGAAAGAATTACATTTCTTAAGTCTGGCGCCTTAGACCACTTGGCCATCCTGACAACGGATGGACAGTGCAGATTGAGTACTGTTCCAGAGTTGCCATTTCTCAGTTGACCATAGACACTAATGATGAACTGTTCGTGATAGACACTACAAATTCTGTCTGCACCCAAATTCTAACAGGGGTCACCAGATAGCACAGTACAATGGAACTGCTGACTGATTTAACCCGGGCACACAGAGCAAAAGCAAGGTTTGAGATCAGGGCTGAGGGTGGTGGTGGAGGGTTGGGGAGTGAAGGTTCATGTGGATAGACAGTCATAGAGGTTTACAGCATGGAAACAGGCCCTTTGGCCCAACTTGTCCGTGCCGCCCCTTTTTTAACCCCTAAGCTAGCCCCAATTGCAGAAGCTGGGGTTGATGTCCCTACAGAAGAGAAGGTTGAGAGGAGATTTGATGAGGTGTTCAAAATCATGAAGGAGCTGGACAGAGAGAAAATGTTTTCATTAGTGGAAACATAGAAACATAGAAGATAGCAGGAGGAGGCCATTTGGCCCTTCGAGCCTGCTCCGCCATTCATCACGATCATGGCAGATCGTCCAACTCAATAGTCTAATCCTGCTTTCTCTCCATAACCTTTGATCCCATTCACCCCAAGTGCTATATCAGCCAACTCTTGAATACATTCAATGTTTTGGCATCAACAACTTCCTGTGGTAATGAACTCCACAGGCTCACCACTCTTTGGGTGAAGAAATGTCTCCTCATCTCCGTCCTAAATGGTCTACCCCAAATCCTCAGACTGTGACCCCTGGTTCTGGACTCCCCCACTATTGGGAACATCCTCCCTGCATCTACCCTGTCCAGTCCTGTTAGAATTTTATAAGATTCTGTGAGATCCCCCCTCATACATTTGAACTCCAGCGAAAACAATCCTAATCTAGTCAATCTCTCCTCATACATCAGTCCCGCCATCCCCGGAATCAGCCTGGTAAACCTTCGCTGCACTCCCTCGAGAGGAAGAACATCCTTCCTCAGAAAAGGAGACCAAAACTGCACACAATACTCGAGGAAGAGTTGAGAACCAGAACACAGATGGTGAGGGGGCGAAAGAAGCAGTGGCGACATGAGGAAATCTCTCCTATGCAGGGAGTGAAATGCATTGCCTGAGAGAAAAATCAATCTCATATATTTAAAGCAAGTACTATGCTTAAAGAGAATTTGGGTTGGGAAATTGAACAATGAGAATGTAGGATTATGGATATTAAACAATTCATTCAAGGGAAGTGGATGTCATTGGCTAGGCCATCCCATAAATGATGCTTACTTCTCTAAAAGACCTAGCTCCCAAAAGAAAAACATTTGGGTTATACAGGGTACAACCTAGTAGAACAACCCCCCGCCCCATTATTTGCACTGAATTACACACTTTAATTCATCCTTCGCCACACTCTGCATTTTCTTTCCATAGTAAGAAGTCTCACAACATGACAACCTTTGATTTACCCTTCACAACATCCTCCAGTTTACCCTGCACCAGCCGCATCCCCCCACCTCACATTTACTTCCACCACACTCCCTTACTAATGTTCCATTACACCTGCGTACACCTTGTGGCAGTAAAACGCTGCACAGTGTGGTGACTTTGGTTCGTACCTGAGAGTTGCATGACTTGTACTGCCTAAAAACTCCAAGACAATTGAAACCCTGAGCCATAGGACTCCTCGAGACTCTGGGCAGCTGTTGCTTTTGCAATCCAAGGACGACTTCTTCTGCAGGAGACTGTTTGTGTGCTTGAACTCTGGCTTCCATTTGTGTCCGGAAGGGTTGTGACACATCCCTCTTCCCCGGCATTGACTCCTCGGTCTGCTGCTGTTGGAGTTGACCCCACAGATCTGACCCCACCACCGGATTGTTTGTCCGCTTCTGATACAATTGCGAATGGTCTGACAATTCGTCTATTTTTCTTTGGTCTGCATCTGTGCGTTGATGTGAGGAATGGTTCTGAAGAGAACCATCTGCCCGTAACCTCCTTGGTCTCAGTGTATTCAATGACTCCCTGCAAATACAAGGAGATTAGCTTGAAACTAAGAAACTTAAGAAACTAAGAATAGTTAACCAGGTAAATGAAGTTAATCCCTCCTGAAATAGCTTGGAGCTGTCTGATATACATTAATTTAATTATGAGAGTTAATATTTATTTCTTGCAGTCTTTAAACTTAACAATAGGCATTAAGTAATGCCAAAATCTAGACACTTGTTGAACTTTGTTCCATGCTGCTTACAGTTGAAAACCAACTGGAGTTATAAGAACTAGGAGCAGGAGTTGGCCATCTGGCCCCTCGAGCCTGCTCCGCCATTCAATAAGGTCATGGCTGATCCTTTCATGGACGCAGCTCCACTTACCCACCCGCTCACCATCACCCTTAATTCCTTTACTGTTCAAAAATGTATCTATCCTTGCCTTAAAACATTCAATGAGGTAGCCTCAACTGCTTCACTGGGCAGGGACTTCCTCAGATTCACGACCCTCTGGGTGAAGAAGTTCCTCCTCAACTCAGTCCTAAATCTACTCCCACTTATTTTGAGTCCATGCCCCCTAATTCTAGTTTCACCTGCCAGTGGAAACAACTTCCCTGCTTCTATCTTATCTATTCCCTTCATAATTTTATATGTTTCTAGAGATAGAAAAACAAATGGGAGAGGATTTGAGTGTAGGGATGGGGATGTTTTGCTGCAATTGTGTAGGGCGTTGGTGAGGCCATACCTGGAGTGTTGTGTGCAGTTTTGGTGTCCTTCTCTGAGGAAGGATGTCCTCGCTATAGAGGGAGTACAGTGAAGGTTTACCAGGTAGATTCCTGGGGTGACAGGTCTGTCATAGACTAAGTCGGTTAAGTTTATATTCACTGGAGTTTAGAAGAGTGAGAGGGGATCTCATAGAAACTTGTAAAATTCTAACAGGGTTAGGCAGGGGAGATTCAGAAAGAATGTTCCCAATGGTGGGGGAGTCCAGAACTAGGGGTCATAGTTTGAGGATAAGGGGTAAATCTTTTATAACTGAGGTGAGGAGAAATTTCTTCATCCAGAAGGTGGTGAATCTGTGAAATTCACTACCACAGAAAGTAGTTGAGGCCAAAACATGGTCTGATTTCAAGAAGAAATTAGATATTGCTCTTGGAGCTAAAGGGATTAAGGGATATGGGAGGAAGGGGGGATCAGGATATTGAATTCAATGATCAGCCATGCTCAAGATGAAGGGCGGAGCAGGCTCGAAGGGCCGAATGGCCTACTCCTGCTCTCCTGCTTCTACTTTCTATTTTTCTATGGAAGAGAACTTAGAACGACAATTGCAAATTGTGGGATTTGTTCTGAAGCCCAGTTCTCCATTGCAGGCTTTAAGAATATAGATTGAATGAATGCAATATTTCCCAATTCACGACCACTGATTTCATCTTCAGGGCTTTGTCCTATCCCATTCTCCTTTACTCATTCGCAGGATGTGGGCGTCACTGGCACGCAATGTTTCCGCTAAGATAAAAGCAAAATACTGCGGTTGCAGTAAAACAGAAGATGCTGGAAAATCTCAGCAGGTCTCACAGCATCTGTGGAGAGAGAATAGAGTCAACTTTTCGAGTCTGGGTGACTCCTCAAAGGGGTATCCTGACACGGAACATTGGTTCTATTCTCTCTTCACAGATGCTGTCAGACCTGCTGAGATTTTCCAGCATTTTCTGTTTTTGTTTCCGCTAAACTGCGTGCATGCGCGGGTATGCAGCAGCCTGGAATGTATCGCACAATCTCTGATTTGTGTGCAAAGACAACATGCATCAAAAAATACAGGCTGTGCCCAACAACATTTTACAGGGAACATTGATGGGCATGGCCAGCATTTATTGTCCATCTCTAATTGCCCTTGAGAAGATGGTGGTGAGCTGCCCCCTCAAACCAAAGCAGTCTCTGCAGTGTGCACAAGATTGTGATCCAGTGACAGTGAAGGAACGGCAATGTATTTCCAAGTCAGGATGGTGTGTGACTCGGAGGGGAACTTGGAGGTGATAGTGTTCCCATGCGCCTGCTGCTGTTGCCCTTCTAGATGGTAGGCATTGCAGACTTGTGGGTGCTGTCTTGGTGAGTTTCTGAAGTATCTATTGTAGCCAGACTGTGCTGGCGGTGGTAGTGGTGAATTTCTAAGGTGGTAGATGGGATGGGAATCAGACGGGCTTCGATGTTCTGGATGGTGTCACTCCAGTTGAGTGTTGTTGGAGCTGCATTTACCCAGGCAAATGCAAAGGATTCATTCACAGTTTCGGCTTACGTCTTGTGGTGAAAAGGCTTTAGAGAGTCTGGGAGTGAGTTACTCAACACAGAATAACCCAAACTCTGCTCCTGTAGCCACAGCATTTCTGCGGCTGGGTTGAGTTAGGTTTTTATTTAGTGGTAACCCCACAAGTTTATTTATTAGTGTCACAAGTAGGCTTACATTAACACTGCAATGAAGTTACTGTGAAAGATGGGAAACTCAACAATGGTAATGCCATTGAATGTCAAGGGGAGGTGGTTAGATTCTCTCTTATTGCAGATGATCCCCCACCAACACCACCCCGCCCCCCTCCCCACCCCCTCCTCACCCTGCCAAACTCTCAACATCCAAGAGGTTACCATTAACCAGAAACTGAACTGAACTAGCCATACAAACACTGTGGCTACAAGAGAAGATCGGAGGCTCGGAATTCTGCGGTGTGCAACTCAACTCCTGACTCTTCAAAACCGGTCCATCATCTACAAGACACAAGTCAGGAGTGTGATGAGATTCTCTCTACTTGCTAAGATGAGTGCAGCGCCAACAGTACTCAAGTCTAGAAGCTTGACACCATCCAGGACAAAGCCGCCCACTTGATTGGCATCCCTTCCACAAACATTCACTCCACCACCGACACACAATGGCAGCAGTGTGTACCATCTACGAGATGCAACTGCAGGAACTCACCAAGCCTCCTGAGACAGCACCTTCCAAACCCACAACCACTACCACCTGGAAGAACAAGGACAGTAGATACATGGGAACAACACCACCTGAAAGTTCCCATCCAAGCCACTCACTATCCTGACCTGATGTGGAGATACCGGCGTTGGACTGGGGTGGGCACAGTAAGAAGTCCCACATGGCCAGGTTAAAGTCCAACAGGTTTATTTGGAACTGTGAGCTTTCAGAGCACTGCTCCTTCCACAGGTGAGTCTCATCACTCATCTGATGAAGGAGCAGCGCTCCAAAAGCTCATGATTGGTGTTGTGAGACTTCTTACTGTATCCTGACCTGGAAATATATTGCTGTTCCTTCACTGGTGCTGAGTCAGAATCCTGGAACATCCTCCCTAACAGCACTGTGGGTGTACCTACACCACATGGACTGTAGCAGGTTCACGAAGGTGGCTCACCATTGCCTTCTCAAGGGCAATTAGGGATGGGCAATAAATGCTGGTCTAGTCAGTGACATTCACATCCTACTAATGAATTTAAAAAGTATCTGAGGAGTTGCAAATGGAAATGAACACTGTAATGATCTGCTAACATTGCAACTTCTGACCTTATCACGGTGGGAAGATTATTGACAAGATTAATTTCGATTCAGCTTGGCAGGGATCATCCAGTACTCAGAATTGTTGCCATGAAAACAGTACATTGCCTTCTGCTATGGTCAAACACATATCACCTCTATATATAATCCCTCTCCTGTCTTACAATACCATCCACATGTACACCAACAAGACACAGATTTACCTCTTCATGTCTAAAGGCTGTTCTTAGTGTCCAATTGCCCACATGACATTAAGAGCCAGAAAGACTGCTCTTGAGTCATGTTTGAGCCCCGAAGAATGAGTTTGTCCAAGTTCCAGACACTGCATGAGAGGGAATTGTAACATCCCCTGCCAGCAGAAAGAGTGTGAAACTGGAGTTATAATCGAATGGGGTTCTGTTTCCCCTCTCCATTTCCATTCCACGACAAGTTTAATCTTTCCATTTCTGCTGGAAGATAACTCGAGTGGGAGGCTCATTCCGTCCAAAAATCTCAATCTGACCAATTTGCTGAACTACTTGTTTCATACTTCTGTTGTAACATGTTGCCCTATAGCACCTTGAGATGTTTCATTATGTTCAGGGGCAGTACGGGAATACAAGTTGGTGGGGATTTCCACCTCTCTTTACGAGGGGAGGTGGGGGGAGGTTTGCAGTGAGAGAGGAGATGGAGAATAGAGCGGGAGCTCCAAAACAACTTTTACGCTGACAGGGTTTCCCTGCTCAATTGTCCCCGTCCCCTGCCAATGATATAACGGGAATCCTGACTTTAAAGTTTAAAGTTTATTTATTAGTGTCACAAGTAGACTTACATTCACTGCAATGAAGTTACTGTGAAAATCCTCTAGTTGCCGCACTCCGGCGCCTGTTCGGGTACACTGGGGGAGAATTTAGCACAGCCAATGCACCTAACCGGCACGTCTTTCGGACTGTGGGAGGAAACCGGAGCACCCGGAGGAAACCCACGCAGACACAGGGAGAACGTGCAGACTCCGCACAGGCAGTGACCCAAGCTGGGAATCAAATCCAGGTCCATGGCTGTGAGGCAGCGGTGCTAACCACTGTGCCACCGTGCCGCTCCACTTGTATCAATTTAACTGTGCATATCAGAACTTTACGCTGATATTCGTCCCCCGTGTTAAATTCTCTAATTACGAGAGATATCCCCACAACACGCACCTGGCGAACAGGACCCGCTGAGGCACATGGATGAGTAGAGGGACCAGGGGGGAGTGGGTCATGCCTGGGCAGTACCTTCTGGCAGTGCCCTTCATTCCAACCCCTCATCCCACCCCGAGTTGACACTTAGAAAAATTGGTAAATTCTGACTTGCTGTTATCTCAATCTGCAAGTGTTCATCTGAACCCTCTGGGATGCGCCATTTTGGTTCCATTTCTCACTCTGATCTCTCTCGGTGGCCTGTTATGCTGCTCTGGGGAAGCTCAGCACAGGCCTCAGGTACAGATCTTTCAGACGCTGATATTCCTCCGGCCTCCCTCCACATCCCCTGCTTCACCTCCACCCAAAATAAAGCAGCAGAGAGGAGAAAGCCCTCAAAATATTTATTTATTAGCGTTACAAGTAGGCTTACGTTCACACTGCAATGAAGTTACTGTGAGACTCCCCTAGTCGCCACACTCTGGACCCTGTTCAGGCACACTTAAAAGAACAGGCTGTTCAACAAATGAAAAAATTTAGAAGGCACATCGGTCTGAATGGTAACTTCCCAGCTCAACTTGGCATTGGAATTGGGAAAAAAGAAAAATCAAAACGATACAGAGAAAGCACAGTTTGGACATGCACGACTCTGGAGGAGATATGGAGGATTAAGAGACAATGTGAAATAAAATAAAATTACATGCTCTGAGGCAAACGTAAAAAGTAAAGTTTATTTATGAGTCACAAGTAGGCTTACATTAACACTGCAATGAAGTTACTGTGAAAATCCCCTAGTCGCCACACTCCAGCACCTGTTTGGGTACACTGAGGGAGAATTTACCATGGCCAATCCATCTAACCTGCACATCTTTGGTCTGTGGGAGGAAACCGGAGGACCCGGAGGAAACCCACGCAGACACGGGGAGAATGTGCAAACTCCACACAGACCCAAGCCAATAATCGAACCCGGGTCCCTGGCGCTGTGAGGCAGCAGTGCTAACCACTGTGTCACCGCGCCACCCTTAAGTTTATGACTCACAGAAATGAAACATGTTGTTGGGCAAAGGGGAAAATAGCTGAATAATGAAGATACAGGGTGGGATTTTCCGGCCGCGCTCACTTCAAGACCGGAAAAGTCGTCTCCCCCCCCCGCCCCCCACACCCCGCCGAGGTCAACGGACCTTTGCATGGTTTGCCCCTGCTCGCTACAATTCCCGTGGCGGGCTTGACCTGAAAATTCCACTCTGAGAATTCTTAAAAATGCCAAAGGAATGTGAACTGCAAGTGTTTTGGTGACATGGTGGCACAGTGGTTAGCACTGCTGCCTCATAGCACTAGGGACCTGGGTTCAATTCCGGCCTCGGGTCACTGTCTGTGTGGAGTTTGCACATTCGCCCCGTGTCTGCGTGGGTTTCCTCCGGGTGCTCCAGTTTCCTCCCCCAGTCCAAAGATGTGCAGGTTAGGTTGATTGGCCATGCTAAATTGCCCCTCGTCGCAGGGAGGTTAGCTAGGGTAAATGTGTTGGGTCTTGGTGGAATTGTGGTCAGTGCAGACTTGATGGGCCAAATGGCCTCCTTCTGCACTGTAGGGATTCTATTCTATGATTTAAAATCAATTGAGTAACATTGCCATGCTCTTTACAAGTCAGCAGACAACAAGTATGTTGGCTGAACGAGAGGAAAAAAGTATACAGAGCTAACTTCTATCAGGGACAATCATGGTGGAAATATCATGGGGGAAATCAGTAAACATTCAGAATGAGACTTTTACTGAAAGAATACCAGAAACCAATTCCAAAGCAGTCAAACTGTGTTAGGAATGTGTAACATATGTAGAGGTCAGCAAGGCATATGTTCTGGAAGAACTCAATGCATCAGAGCACTAAACACAATGGGATATAGAATTATAGAATCAACCAGCACAAAAGGAGGCAATTCAGACCACCGTGACTGTGCTGTTCCTAAAGCCATCCAGTTAGTTCCATTCCCCATATATCTGCAAACATCTCCTTTTCAAATATGCATCAAATTATTTTTTGAAAGTTGCCATCGAATCTGCTTCCACCAACTTTGCAGGTTAATGCATTCCAGACCCTAACAATTTGCTGAATAAAATAATTCCTCCTAGATTTTTTTTGCCTTAAATCTGAGTTTTCCGGTTTCTGACCCTTCTGTTAATAGAAATAATTTCTCCTCACTATCAAAACCAGAGCTAGAATACTATCGTCTTGTTGAGTAAATGAGCTAAGTTCTGGTTATTATTATTGGAGCTCCTTTAATTCAAGGGATGACTGAGGATGGGAGCACATAAATCTAATAGAATAAAGAAATTAATCTTGGGATCCGAGGATTTATAGTCTAAAGTTTATTTATTAGTCACAAGTCGGCTCACATTAACACTGCAATGAATTTACTGTGAAAATCCCCTAGTCGCCACACTCCAGCGTCTGTTTGGGTACACTGAGGGGGAATCTAACATGGCCAATGCACCTAATCAGCACGTCTTTCCGACTTTGGGAGGAAACCGGAGCACCCGGAGGAAACCCACACAGACACAGGGAAAATGTGCAAACCTCCACACAGACAGTGACCCAAGGCTGGAATTGAACCTGGGTCCCTGGCATTGAGAGGCTAACCACTGTGCCACCGAGCCACCCCCTCATAACAAACATGAAGAAGTTTTGTGTAAAAAGAGAGAAACTCTTTCCAGGCAGGCTGGAGTTAAAAACAAAACCCATTGCCACACTATATCACATTGTTAACACAAAAGAAAGGCTGATCAGTCTGGAAACCTGTAACTGAATCACAGCAAAAACAATGGATGAAGTGAATGTTAAAGAGTTCCTCAGCATCTGATGGAGCCTGTTGTTGGTAAGCAAATACCCCAAAGGCGTAGTTCCAGTCAACGGCATTATAGAAACAATCTTAGAATAGAATAGAAGGGTAGCATGGTGGCACAGTGGTTAGCACTGCTGCCTCTCAGTGCCAAGGATCTAGGTTCGATTCCAGCCCTAGATGACTGTCTGTTTGGAGTTTGCACATTCTCCCCATGTCTGTGTGGGTTTCCTCCCACAGTCCAAAGATGTGTAGGTTACGTGGATCGGCCATGTTAAATGCTGGGGGTTATGGTGATGTGGCAAGGGAAGTGGGCCTGGGTAAGATACTCTTTCGGGTAGTCGGTGCAGACTTGATGGGCCGAATGGCCTCCTTCTGCACTGTAGAGACTCTATGGTTCTAAAGAGGTTATTTAGTCCATGGAATCCGTGTTGGTTCCTTCAAAGAACAATCCAGTTAGTCCGACTTCCCTTTCCCCTGATTTGCTGCTTCTTACTGCATGGCCACACTGATCCCGAGATAAGCACATGGATGAAAGAAAACTACCAGTGTGCATCTAGGCCTCAACAAACCTTAAAGCCTGAGCTGACCCCCAAGTATCTGTACAACTTGCTTGTAAGGTAGGAGAGACCATTTTTCTCATAAGGGTAGTTATTCTGAAGTCCAAAGATTTTCCTCTTATTGTGTCTATCCAATGTAAGAACTGTGGATATATCCAAAGGTGTGTGGGTTAGGTTGATTGGCCATACTAAATTGACCCTACTGTCAGGGGATTAGCAGAGTAAATATGTAGGGTTGCAGGTGGAGGGCCTGGGTGGGATTGTGGTCGGTGTAGACTCGATGGGCCGAATGGTCCCCTTCTGCACTGTAGGAATTCTATGCATCCAATCTACGGTTTGACTCCAGGAGTGTTATTGTCTGATATGTAATATCAGAGAACCCTAGAATCCGTATAGTGCAGAAAGAAGCCATTCGGCCCATCGAGTCTGCACCAACTCTTAAAAGAGCATCTTACCCAGGCCCACTCTGTCCCTGTAACCCTACACATTTATCATGGCTAATCTACCTAACTTACACATCACTGGATTCTAAGGGGCAATTTAGCATGGCCAATCCATCAAACCTACACATCTTTGGAGTGTGGGAGGAAACCAGAGCACCCGGAGGAAATCCACCCAGACACGGGGAGAACGTGCAAACTCCACACAGACAGTGACCCGAGCCGGGAATCGAACCCGGGTCCCCTGGTGCTGTGAGACAGCAGCGTTCACCACTGTGCCATCGTGCTAACCATCATATCACTGTGGCCTTTTCTTTTAACCCATGGCCTGGTTACAATCTCCATCGAGTCTCACACCTGAATGAAGGCCACTTGGGAATAAGTAAGAGGCGTGGGAGCAATCTCCAACAAAGAGCCGACACTTTGAGGAGAGGCAAAGGAGGAAAGAGGAGAAAAACATTGAGAACTAGAAAAGGAAAATAACAAAGAAGGAGCTCAAATCATTTCTTTTAACTTTGGAAAGTCACTATTTGCAAATTAACAGCCTAGAAAAAGCACAAATATTTATTGAGCTGTTAGATTGTACAGGTAACTAGATTTCACAACTGCGTGTGCCTATTAACTGGAAATCTGTCAGCATTGTGACTGATTGTAATGGATGGCAGGCTCTGTGAAAAAGGTCATAAAAATGGCAAGGGGAGGAAAAGAAAATAACGTAGGGATGTCATTAGCCTTAATCTATTATATTAGTAAGGGAACTGTACAGCCAGGAACATTATACCCTGTGGACTTGGAGCACAGTAATTGAACACTCTGGAATGCGTGCCATTGATTTAATCACAGGTGGTAAGGGGGGGCAACATGAACACCATATAAAATTGCATCAACATGTCCACAATTATATATGGGTCAAGTAGATCAAATGTGAATTAATGTTTCCTCGTATTAACGTTTGTTCCTCTGCAGCATTTGATAACGTGTAAATGTCTTGGCTGTTTCGTGAATAGCAACATATGGCTAAACCCGCAGAGCGCGGTTAGAATCATAGAATCATAGAAACCCTACAGTGCAGAAGGCCATTCTGCCCATCGAGGTTGCACCAACCACAATCCCACCTCAGGCCCTGTCCCCACAACCCCACCCTGTTTACCCCCCTAATCCCTCTAACCTACACATCCCGGGACACTAAGGGGCAATTTAGCCATTCAACCTAACCCGCACATCTCTGGAGTTGAGGAACAGTCCCAACTACAATGGAGAACTGAAAATGCACAGGGAAAACATTGGGTAGAATCCATTTTGGGGACTAAGTGCGGTGGCGGGTGGTTTTCACGTTGCCCACCACGTTGCTCGGAATGGTGGGAACTTGCACCCAACTCCACGCTTGGACGCCTATTAATAATGCACAAATGAGCATCGGGCTGAACCCGTTGGCGGGTTGGGAGCTGATTTGGCCATCCCGCGTGTTATATATTTTGTGTGGCCGGCGCCTGTAATTATTCAGAGAGGCTTCAGAGCTTGTTTGGAACAGGGAAGGTATTCACTGAATCGAGAAACTTAGTTGCAGGAGGTTTCTGCAACATGAAAGCTGCCCTGGGACAGAGCCCCAGTTCCTCAACTCAGGAGACTCACTTCTGCTGTACTGTCTTAAAGTGACAGAAACTATGGCCGGGATTCTCCCAGAAAAATTCTAAGTCCCCAGTTTGCAGGAAAATGGGAGTAAATCCCGCGGGGTTTGTTGGTGTGATTTCCAGAATGAATCTCCCACACTCCGTGCATCGCAGAGTGCACCAGCATAATTCACTCTGAAAATCAGTGGAAGGACCCTATTCCCACCCAAGAGACCGGCAGCATAGCGCTGAGCATAGCGCTGAGTGGGCCACTGCGCTATGCTGTCAGAGCAGATTGGCTCATACCAGTAGCCCCGCACTATCAGCCCCCCAATCACTGGCCAGCCTGATCGCTGATCAGCTCTGCAACCCTCCCTCTCGATGGCCTTGCAGAGCCCTCCCAACTCCCAATCGCTGGCCTCCTGGGTAAGCCCCTATGTCCCCCACCCCCCATCCCAGCCAGCCCCCATCTCCCGATCGGGCTGGCACTGCCCAAAGGGCACCCCTCATTACCCCCGACCTCCCGGGTGGGCCTCAATTGTTTCTGTTTCCTCCAGCGGGGCCAGCCATCTGTTTGTTCCACGTTTGTGGGGAGCAGTTGTAAACCCTGTTGGAGTGAACCACTCCTGGCAGGAGGGGGGAGGCGCTAGTGGGCCCCGAGGCTTCAGTCCTGGATCCGCAAATGAAATGGAGATGAAGATTTCCATATGCTAACCATATGACACTGTAAGTCTTTGGCTGGGAGACGCGCGGAGGCCGTAGTGCCCAATGGGAAGCCCACAAAATGGCCTCCACTGATGTCACCCGGCCCACTGCACTACCCGAGCAGCGCAGTGGGCTGGGAGAATCGCCCCCCCACATACACAACACCACAGGGGTCAAAGGTCCTGCCATGAAGGCTAAGCTAATGGCTTTAAATTATTTAGAGATTAGATTATACTTGGAAAGAAAAAGATGTAGCACGACATTGATACAATGTAACACACAAAATCAATATTCAGTCCTTTTTAGAACATACTTCTTACGGTGGCACAGTGGTTAGCACTCCTGCCTCACAGCGCCAGGAACCCGGGTTCCATTCCCGGCTTGGGTCACTGCCTGTGTGGAGTTTGCACATTCTCCCCGTGTCTGCGTGGGTTTCCTCCGGGTGCTCCGATTTCCCCCCGCAGTCCAAAAGATGTGCTGGTTAGATGCATTAGGCCATGCTAAATTCTCCCTGTCCCCAAACAGGCGCCGGAGTGTGGTGACTAAGGGATTTTCGCAGTAACTTCACTGCAGTGTTAATGTAAGCCTACTTGTGACTAATAAATAAACTTAAAAATCTTTAAGCTATGTCTGATAAGTAGCAGGGCCTTTGAGGAGCCAGGTTTGTAGAGCATCGGAATGAAATGATAAGATTGATTCTATCCCGAGGCACCCAATAAAAGCAGTATAATTGGGATTAAAGGACATCCTCTTTTGTCTTAGCATTGCTCTGACACTGGCTGTGGTTTTAACACTTATAGAAGACGCTCAGAGCCAGCATTGAACTGTAACTTGAAGGTTACCCGGGTGCAGGTATTCAGGGATCGATGAGCGATTGTCTTTTTTGAATTTTGGGAGCTATTTGAGCTTGGATGCTGTTTGTTTTTGGTTTCACTTTTTACTGTAACGATCCTGAATTAACACTGGCAGCTTCTTAAGGCGCCGTTCTTTCTTCATGGATCGTGATGGAGGAAGCGGTTGAACAATCAGAAATGGGCTTGTCAGAAGACAATTGGTGAGAGAGGTGCTCTTGGAAGGCTTTACCCAATCCACAGGATCTGTAGGCCAAGAGTCAGCTCCCTGGATATGACTGAGGAGCAATGCATGTGGAGATTTCACTACTCCAGTAGGCTCTGCGGCCTACAGACCAACTTCCCGCTGGGCCAAGTGATTGAATTCCCCAGCATTCAACATTTTTACCTCAAGTTCCCTCCCACAATGCTTCAGGGCTCACCTCCCAGTCTGCAGAAACATATCAGGCAAGGCATGAACCGTCCACTTGCCGAGGCCAAACAATACATTGCCAACAGGTGGTATGTTTGGTGATTTGGCGGATTGCATTCCCCTGCAACTCTCCTACACATGAATAGCTCTGGTAATACCACAGCCAGAGGATCACCGGGAACATCAATGAGGGCCAGGAAAGGCCTGGGTGAATCCCTCCAATACACCTCAGAAAGAGTCACCTGCAGCACTGTGAGGTGCTTCACGTGGCACTCCAGAGGGTAAAGTAAAGTTTATTTATTAGCCACAAGTAGGCTTACATTAACACTGCAATGAAGTTACTGTGAAAATCCCCTAGTTGCCACACTCCGGCACCTGTTCAGGTACACTGAGGGAGAATTTAGCATGACCAATCCACCTAAACTGCACATCGTTGGACTGTGGGAGGAAACCAGAGCACCTGGAGGAACCCACGCAGTCACAGGGAGAACGTGCAAACTCCACACAGTGACCCAAGCTGGGAATTGAACTCGGGACCCTGGCACTGTGAGGCAGCAGTGCTGATCACTGGGCCATCATGCTGCCCAGAGGGGACTTGATTTGGACAAAGGAGTGTGGAAGGCAGGGAGGCCTCGACTTTCCTTGTGAGGCTTGGAGGAGCCCCTCTGCATCTCCTGTTCCTGAAAGGAGAACACAAAGAAGAAAATCTACTCTGTTTTTCGGGTTCGTTCTGGTCCCAGGTTTCCTTCTGGCTTGGTTGAATTGATGGGGAAACCACAAAGAATATCCTCCCAGGCCTCAAATTTTAAAATTGCAGTCAGGCACTCAATCGGAACCCAGTCTGCATATTTAAATGTGTGCGTACATCCTTGTTCCCTGCTCAAACAAGTATCACCCATGAGAAGTCAATAGGATTCATGTTGACAGTCCCAGGGATATTTTTAACTGCCCACCCATCTATAGTTTCCATTGGGCTGGCAGCATTGAAACTGTCCCTATATTGACTCAGAAGCTTGCTACAAAAAGGCACTTGTAATGACTTCAATCAGGCCATTGAGGTTGGCCTGTTGGAATATGGATTCCCTGATTAAGGAGTCAATTAATGGGCCAATCAGGGAGTCTTTTCCTTGTATTTAACCGGGAGTGTCAGTTCCTCTGGCACTCCCAAAGATAGACTGCTGACTGCGAGCACTCTGCTGTTGGTATTGTAAATAAAGGGATTTTGGTGAAGGGACTTCTGCCTCCGAAGACGTATTGGTTAGCACTGCTGCCTCACAGCTCCAGGGACCCGGGTTCGATTCCCGGCTTAGGTCACTGTCTGTGTGGAGTTTGCACGTTCTCCCTGTGTCTGCGTGGGTTTCCTCCGGGTGCTCCAGTTTCCTCCCACAATCTGAAAGACGTGCTGGTTAGGTGCATTGACCCGAACAGGTGCCAGAATGTGGTGACTAAGGGAATTTCACAGTAACTTCATTGCAGTGTTGATGTAAGCCCTACCTGCGACTAATAAATATACTCATGATCAGAGTGCCACATCTCATAAAAAATGATTGATTTAATGCTAAATACAGTGTGTAAGGGTTACCAACTCAACTGCTCATCAGAACTGCTCTCCTAGTGTCTTCAAGTTGAAGAAGTTGAGACCTTTGAGATGTTCCTGACTGACCACCTCTTGGAGATGGAGCCTGAGAGGGCCTGGCTGTTGAGTAAAGCAGTTTCGCTGCCTATGGGGCAGTCAAAATTGATCCCGTTTTTGGGTAGTCTCTCGTGACATTTGGAAAAGGAGTACTTAGTGGGGAGGGGAACGAATTTCCACAGAGTTCTCCAAGGCTCCTGCCATACCTTTGGCAGAAGATGAATGGAAACAGGGGAGGGACAGTGATTTGGAGCCATTCATGCCATTTATCCAGACCTTCCATTAATCTCCCACCTCAGCAGCCCCTTGGAATTCCTCGGTAACTGTGTTGTGTGGTTTCCATTGGTGCATACGCCATTTTCTAACTTTGATTTCACATTCATGTCACCAATGCAGATACTCTGTTAGAAGTCTGACAGCTTGTATCTGGCATCTTTTCAATCTGTATGTAAAACTGAAATCCATTTCTAGTACAGTAATCCCCATGTGGTCCAGGATGGGATTATTGGCGTGGTCTACAGATGTTAGCGGTCTGTTGCATTTAAATGAAGTTGAGATGCAGGCGGTTTGCCTCATGCATGTGTGATTGTGTGTGTGTGAGTGTGTGTGTGTGTGAGTGTGTGTGTGTGTGAGAGTGTGTGTGTGACTGTGTGACTGTGGGTGACTGTGTGAATGTGTATATGAATGTGAGTGTGTGCATGTGGGTGTGAATGTGTGCATGTGGCTGTGAGTGTATGTGTAGGTGTGTGTGGGTGTGGGTGAGTGTGTGTGTGAGTGTGTGAGTGTGTGTGTGTGTGTGAGTGTGTGGGGGGTGTGAGTGTGGGTGTGAGTGTGTGTGTGTGCGTGTGTGTGAGTGTGTATGAGTGTGTGTGTGGCTGTGAGTGTGTGAGAGCATGTGAGCGTGTGTGTAGGTATGACTGTGTGAGTGTGTGTGGGTGTGAGAGTGTGTGTGTGAGTGTGGGTGTGAGAGCATGTGTGTGCATGAGTGTGTGTGAGTGTGTGTCTGGGTGTTAATATGTGTGAGAGAGTGTGCGTGTGTGTGAAAATGTATGTGTGCGAGTGTGTGTGTGAAGCATGTGTGTGTGAGAGTGTGTGTGTGTGACTGTGTGAGAGAGTGTGTGTGTGTGTGTTTTTCCTGATGCAGCCCACACACGCTGGATATTGAGAATCTGTTACTACAGGCTGGCATGCAATCATTAAAAGTTCACGAGTGTGTCAATGATATCTTGTTACAGAAGAGCTGTGGCAGTAGAGTGGCATGATAAAATGTTCCCAGGAACTTTAGGTAGAGGGAAAAAGGTCATAAAACCCAGCTGTTCAGAGGAGGAATCTATTCTATGTAAACAATAGGACAAGACTTTGCCATTATTGTTGAACGAGCGTGATACTATTGAATCTGAAGTAATTCAGATACTGTGCAATACGACACCAGCCTAAATCTCCATGGGAGTGATTGTCAGTCCAATGCAAATTGGGTGGGTGATGGGCAGGAGATCTGCCATGCCTGCCAGATGGTGCCAGCCATTTCACAGTCTGGCATCATATTTTATTTGTTCATTCATAGAATGTGAGCATCGCTGGCAAGGCCAGCATTTCTTGCCCATCCCTAATTGCCCTTGAACTGAGTGGCTTGTTCGGCCATGCCAGAGGACAGTTAAGAGTCAACCATATTGCTGTGGGTCTGGAGTCACATGTAAGTCTGTACAAACATCTGTGAACCAGATGGGTTTTTATGAAAACCGATGATAGTTTCACGGTTACTCATTACTGAAATGAGCTTTTCAACTCCAGATGCATTGTAACGTCTCACCAAAACCCACTTTCAAAATCCACAACTGCTACCATCTAGAAGGACAAAGGCAGCAAACACATGGGAAAACCACCACTTGGAACTTCCCTTCTAAGTCACTCACCATCCTGACATGGAAATATATTGCCGTTCCTTCACTATCGTTGGGTCAAAATCCAGGAACTCCCTTCCTAACAGCACCATTGGTGTACCTACACCACGGGGGCTGCAGCGATTCAAGAAGGGAGCTTTCCCCAGCTTCTCAAGGGTAATTAGGAATGGGCAATAAATGCTGGTCTCGACAGTGATGCCCACATCCCATAAAAGTGAACAAAGAAAATCTAGCAAGGTCATGATCATTATTCATGAGGCTACTACTATATCTCAGATTTATTAATTAATTGAATTTAAATTCTTCCTGCCATGGTGGTATTTGAACATATATCTCTGGAACATTCGGCCGGGTCTCTGGATTACGAGTGCCATAACATTACCACAATATTACCATTCCCTCTATTCACATGTTACTGACTTGATGAAATGTTAGGCTTTTTACACCTGGAAACAAATAAGCTTTTAATGTTGCAACAAGTAAACAAATAACCACTGAAGAACCTCTTTGGTCTGAAAATATAATTTTGCAAGTGTAGACTCTCATTCCCTTAAATAATGTTGCAGAATAAAAAAATTATAATCATTTCTTCGAGTGTCTTCCCCTTACTCTCAGTGTTTATGTCCCAATTGTTATTTCAATTCCTGTAGAATGATTTAATTATATTTTTTATTTCTTTTTTAACGATCCGCATGGTGCAGTGAAAACGCTTCAAGCTCATTGGCTGAAAGGCATCCCAGCTACTTTTCTTGCTCATAGATGCCACTGATCCCCTGTAGAGGGCGCCACATTCATACAGATGTTAAATTTTGCTGAAAAACTCATTAAAATTTGTAGTCAACTCTACATGAGGTGAAGGGAGAAGACTGGCTGCTCACTGCAAATTCCAGGCTAATATAAAATCTAAATATCATATAAAATGAGCTGAGAATACATCATAGAATCTCTACAGTGCAGAAGGAGGCCATTCAGCCCCTCGAGTCTGCACTGGCAACAATCCCACACAGGCCCTATCCCCGTAACCTCATGTATTTACCCTGCTAACTCTTCTGACACTAAGGGGCAATGTAGCATGGCCAATCAACCTATTTCACACATCTTTGGAGTGTGGGAGGAAACCAGAGCACTCGGAGGAAACCCTAACAGACACGGGGAGAACGTGCAAACTCCACACAGCCAACCGAGGCCGGAATTGAACCTGGATCCCTGGTGCTCTGAGGCAGCTGTGTTAACCACTGTGCCCCTGTGCTGCCCAAGTTAGTTCTATTTATTGTATAACTCTGGTTATAGTTACATAGCTATAATAATCAGGACTGGATCAAATCGATGTACCTTTGTTCATTTGTTTCCTGTTCTCTAACTTCGCTTCACCTGAAAACTTCACTTGTTCCCGAGGCGCTGGATATAAGTGTAATGCCCCCCAACAGAGGTTCTGAGGTGGTGGTGGTGGGAGGGGGGGGGGGGGGGGGGGGGCGGTGGAAGTCTTTTGGTCAGGTGTGGGGGGGTGCAGGGTGGTGACCCATCCACATATCCTCCACCCATCTCCTTCTCTCACCTCAGATAAGGTCCAGAGCACGAGGTCTGGCCTTCTCACTCAGGCAACTGAGGCCTGCCACATCTGGCTAAATACCAGCAGTAGAGGCGGGGAACCTACTGGGAGGTTATCCCTCATTCACAAGCACTGTGCCCGATTGGGCAACCTTGCATTGGCCATCTCCTACCCTTTCCTCGGACTCACCCTCAGCCACTCTCACCCCTTTCCCTGTGACCCGCATACTGTAATCAGGGTCCCGATGGTGATCTCCAGGTGAGGGGCCAAATGTATCACCAGCAGCAGGTGGTCCTGCTGGGAATGGAGAGCCTCAAGCCTATGATTGGACAGCAGCTCTCTAAGAATTCCAATCAAATGGGTATGTCCTGGAATTAAATGTTCTCCATAAAGCCAGAAGCACTGGTGTCCGAGCTCCCACAGCCAATTCGGGACTTAATTCCCCCGGGGCTCCGGAGATTGGCTCGATGGGGGTCCCCCCAGTTTTGATGGCGGAAGTCGGACTCTCCACCACCCTCATTAAATTCCGCCCTCGATGTGGGAAATCTTTCTAATCAAGAATATGGCAAAGGAAGAAAAGGGTTGAGATAGGAGGAAATAAGAACAAATGAATAAAAGTATCTGCGCTTGAAGTAAGCAGAGCAACTCCACTAAGGGGAGTCAGAGCAAAAGAACTTGTATTGCCAGATTTTGAGATGGTAATAGCACCATAACCGTCACCGTCCCCATCAACTGTCTGAAACTGAATGCAATTTCTGGAGTCCACAATGCACAGTTTAATGTGGAAATCCAAAAATGACTAGCAGTGATTCCTTACGCCTCCACAGGATACACTGCTGAAGTCCCTGTCGATGGCAAATCTTTTGGCTCGGATCAAGCGTCAGATCTAGCCCAAGATAGGGTGCAATGCCTTATCTTGTCAGTTTGGATTTTGTTTGTCACTCTTGGGACCATGGATTGGATTGAATTGGATTTTGAATTTGGGTTTTGGTGCAAGCAAGGAATGGATTTGGGTTTGTCCGGTCCATTCTGAACACTGGCTTTGTAACTTTAAGGATGAAGTAAAAGATTATTTTAAAAATAAGTCACTTAACTGATTGGACTTCCTCTCCTACACTCTAACATCACTTTAAAAAATTCAAAATAGTTACGCTTTGCTAATGAGCTTTTTCTACGTGGCCCTGGAAAAACACTTACATTTTTTGTCATGTCAATTTTTTAAAGTTCTCATAAAATTTCCAAGTTTGTTAATATAATTATTTTAAGTTTATCATATTCCATCTTCCATCCCATTAATTTATTTTGCTCCCGATAGAATGCGGAAAGGATGAAAGATAACCTGTTTATTTTATTTCCTGGTTTGCTGTCCGTGAGGATTCTTCAATGTGATTGGTTTCCTAGCCATCCCTATTGCTGGGCCTCTTTACTTGCTGCCATATTCAAACTAAGGTCAGAGAAGGCAAAATCCACACCATAAAGATCATTAGATCGTCCTCAACAGCTTTCTACTGAGATCAGCAGCGAGTGCCATAAGGGGTACCCGGGATGGAGGCTACATGTTAAAGCTGATTTCTCTATCTGTGTGGTTTGTATTTTTTTGTATTAATCAGGTGTATGTTTTTTTTCAGGTTGTGTCAGTCAAATGATGCATCACTTCAGGTAATTGTATTGATCATGGTAATAGATGAACCACTGAAGTTTAGGCCACAGGGAGATGCTGGTAAACATCAAAAACCCACACTGAGGGACTAGACAACCCAGGAGCAGTGTCATAAGACATCCATTAACAAATTCTGGCTGCTGGACATATGGATGTGGCGATGGCTCAAAGACACCCCTCCCCATTCAACCACTTTCTGGATTTGAAGATACAACAAAATGGGATGTTGTCTCGCAACTCTCACAGAATCATAGAATCCCTGCAGTGCAGAAGAGGCCATTCGGCCCTTCGCGTCTGCACCAGCTATTTGATAGAGTATCTTACCCAGGCCTTTTCCCATGCCCGATCCCTGTAACCCCACACATTTACCATGGCAAATCTACCGAACCTACGCATCTTGGGATACTCATCTCAAAGATGAGTTTCAAAAAATCTGAAGGAGCTCTTCATTATCCATATCCTGGAATAGTGAGAAGCAGGATTGCTGCTCTGTGGACCAGTTTCCATTTCTTAGGAGTCTCCTCTCGATGTAGGGAGACGATAAAAATGACCATCGCCTTCAATGTTCCAGCTCAGCTTCAGCCTTTGAAGGAAAGAGGGTTTGAGGACCCAGATGTCACCCCAGAGACTACGGTCATGGCTGCTGGGCAGCAGTGATCCTCGCACTCCTATATGCTTCAAAGACAGCAAGCACCTCAAAGCATTGGAGAAGTAGCACCAGCAGTGCCTTTGAAAGATCCTCCAAATCCAGTGGCAAGAAATATGGTTTGACAATAGTGTTCTCTCCCAAGCTAACCTGCCCAACATTGCGGTGTTAATCACTCACAATCAGCTCCATTGAGAGGGAAACGTCATTCATATAGAATCGGCCATTCGGCCCATCAAGTCTGCACCGACCACAATCCCACCCAAGCCCTATCCCCATAACCCCATTATTTATCCTGCTAATCTCCCTGACACTAGAGTCAATTTTTGCATGGCCAATCAACCTAACCCACACATCTTTGGACTGTGGGAGGAAACTGGAACACCCGGAGAGGAAACCCATGCAGACACAGGATGAATGTGCAAACTCCACACAGACAGTGACCCAAACCGAGAATCGAACCCGGATCCCGGACGCTGTGAAGCAGCAGTGCCACCGTGCTACCCCAGCTCTTCTCGGAGCTCTGCTTTCATCAGTAGATACTTAATTCCAGATATTTTTTATTGAATTCAAATTCCACCATCTGCCGTGGCGGGATTCAAACCCGGGTCCCCAGAACATTAGCTGAGTTTCTGGATTAATAGTCTAGCGATAATACCACTAGGCCATCGCCTCCCCTGCTGCTCCGCGGACCAGTTTCCATTTCTTGGGGGTCCCCTCTTGATGTAGACAGCTGATAAAAATGACCATCGCTTCCAGTGTTCCAGCTCAGCATCAGCCTATTGAGGGAAAGAGGGTTGGAGGACCAGGATCTCAAACCCTGAGACTAAGGTCATGGTTGCCGGGCAGCAGTGATCCCCGCCATCACTTCCCCTCTTGCAACAGGAGACTCTCAGGAGGACAATGGAAAAGCTTTAGGGATGTCCTCAAAGCCTCTGTGAAAAGGTCAGACTTGATCCACGGGAGACCCAGAGTTGTGATCAACTAAAATGGAGAAGACTCATTCAGGAAGGCCCTGAGCGCAAGAGACACTTCATCAGGAGTGCACAAAGGCAAAGTTGAGTCACTGGAGGGGCACGGAAACTTCTAAACAATCCATCTGGCACTCAGGTTGATAGGGTTGTTAAGAAGGCGTACGGTGTGTTAGCTTTTATTGGTAGAGGGATTGAGTTTCGGAGCCAGGAGGTCATGTTGCAACTGTACAAAACTCTGGTGCGGCCGCACTTGGAGTATTGCGTACAGTTCTGGTCGCCGCATTATAGGAAGGATGTGGAAGTGTTGGAAAGGGTGCAGAGGAGATTTACCAAGATGTTGCCTGGTATGGTGGGAAAATCGTATGAGGAAAGGCTGAGGGGCTTGAGGTTGTTTTCGTTAGAGAGAAGAAGGTGACTTAATAGAGGCATACAAGATGATCAGAGGATTAGATAGGGTGGATAGTGAGAACCTTTTTCCTCGGATGGTGATGGCTAATACGAGGGGACATAGCTTTAAATTGAGGGGTGATAGATATAGGACAGATGTTAGAGGTAGGTTCTTTACTCAGAGAGTAGTAAGGGCGTGGAATGCCCTGCCTGCAGCAGTAGTGGACTCGTCAACATTAAGAGCATTCAAATGGTTATTAGATAAACATATGGATGATATTGGAATAGTGTAGATTAGAGGGGCTTTAGATTGGTTTCACTGGTCGGCGCAACATCGAGGGCCGAAGGGCCTGTACTGCGCTGTAATGTTCTATGTTCTATGTTCTAACCCTTCTAGCACCACCTGCTAGCATCTGCAGATCACAATGTTAGACTGATCATCTCAGAAGCCATCGAAACAGGGTGGAGACAGGTCATCCTCGATTCTGAGAGACTGCCCGAGAGAAGAGAGAGCTCTCTCACCAGTGTGACGTGAGCATCTGCTTCAAGTAATCATGATGTGGAGATGCCGGCGTTGGACTGGGGTGGGCACAGTCAGCAGTCTCATGACACCAGGTTAAAGTCCAACAGGTTTATTTGGTAACACAAGCTTTTGGAGCGCTGCTCCTTCATCAGGTGAGTGGGTCACTCACCTGAAGAAGGAGCAGTGCTCTGAAAGCTCGTGATTCCAAATAAACCAGTTGGACTTTAACCTGGTGTTGTGAGACTTCTTACTGTGGGATTTCATAACAGGCTGGAATCTGATTCTTGACAAAATATATTTATGTTTGCATGGCCTCTGGCTAACCGCTATAGTTGAGCTTTCCAAAGTCCCATCATAATGAGATTGCCCCTCCTGACTGCAGGTCTCACACAGTCTTTAATGTACAGGTACAGGAGATCATGGATAACCAGCTGCAAACAGAAGATTTCCCTGAGTTTTACCTGTTGGAAATCTGATAAATCTGGTTAATGCTGGTTCCCGATAGCAGGTTGGCTGGACTCCGGTGCAGTGGGAATGACTGACGGACTGTCGACAGTACACGGCCGTGGGGAATGTGAAATGCCCGCAGGGGTTGATCTCCCGTTGCAAACTGGAATGTCGGCTGGATTCTCTGATTTACTTGAGGAAGGCAAGGTCGCGTCTGTTGCATAACTCCACCACCACACGTCCTGGTGCAAGCAGACCAGGGACCCCATTTACCCCACGAACCTTTAGCCTGTTCCTCTGCGAAGGTATCCACATTCTGACGCTTCACACGGTTCTGCACCTTGGACAACAAGAAAAAAAGCAAATTATCTTCAAGCATAGAACCATGGAATCCCTACAGTGCAGAAGGAGGCCATTCGGCCCATCGGATCTACACCGACACTCAGAAAGGAACCCAGGCCCACAGCTCCCCCCCCCTCTCCTTCCCCCCTCCCCCCCCCCGTAACCTCGCACATTTACCATGGCCAATCCACCTAACCCGTACATTTTTGGACTGCGGGAGGAAACCAGAGACCCGGAGGAAACCCACACAGACACAGGAAGAAAGCGCAAACTCCACACAGTCACCCAAGGCCGGAATTGAACCCGTGTCCCTGGCGCTGTGAGGCAGTGCTAACCACTGTCCCATTGTACCGCCGAGTATCCTCATGTGATTTTGAGATATGGAGTGGGATATTCTGTCCACGCTCGCCCAAAGCCGGAAAATCCTGCCCGAGGTCAATGGACGTTTGCATGGTCCGTATCCCGCCCGCTACGATTCCTGTGGCGGGTGGGATGGGAAAATTCCGCCTATGGTCTCACATTTACTGCGTTAAAATGTGGATCTTGTGGCAGAATCTTATTGTGCAGAAGAGGGCCATTTGGCCCTTCTTGCCTATGCTAGCTGTCTGAAATGTCTAATCATTGAGTTCCATTCAAAATCCCCTTTCCCACACCCTTTTCACTTTTTGGTTCTTTTTCAACTATTGAATAAATTTCCGTTGAAAAGCTGTTTGCCATTTTGCTTCCATTAGTGTTTCTGGCAGGTTACTCGATATCCTAATAATCCTTCAGTATAAAAAAAAAATCCGCTACCCTTTCCCTTATATCTTTTGATGATTTTAAATGGAGGTCTTCTAGTTAATGAATCCCAGGCCTCCGGATACAGTTTTTGAACTATGTACCGATCAAAAAAAGACTCATCTCTTCGAAATTTCCATCAGGTCTTCCTTAAGCTTCTTTGTTGAGTAAAACAGATCTAGTTTCCCCCAACCTCTTGTCACAATTTAAGGATCTCATCCCTGGTAAATCTCTCCTGAACCATCTCAATGGCCTTGGACACGGGATGGTGGAAATTAGTCCCACTATTCAAAACATAGCCAATGATTTATATCAGTTCATCTTGCATCAAGTCCTGTGGACTCATCACTCCTGACCTCAAATGTTTAAATTCCCATCCTTCTTTTAGTTTATTTATTAGCATCACAAGTAGGCTTGCATTAACACTGTAATGAAGTTACTGTGAAAATCCCCCAGTCGCCACACTCCGGCACCTGTTCGGGCACACTGAGGGAGAATTTAGCATGGCCAATGCACCTAACCAGCACGCCTGTGGGTTTATTGTTTCTGTGGGAGAAAACCGGAGCACCCAGAGGAAACCCACGCAGACATGGGGAGAATGTGCAAACTCCACACAGACAGTGACCCAAGCTGGGAATCGAACCCGGGTCCCCAGCACTGTGACGCAGCGGTGCTAACCACTGTGCCACCATGCTGTTCAACGATTCCGTGATCTTGTCCCTTCCTATCACTGTAACCTCCTCCAATCCTACAATCCTCCAAGATTTCTTCACTCCTTCAATTTGAGTCAAATTCCTGCACTATGCTCTCAGCTGCCAGTGATCCAGACCCTGAACACTGCAATTCCTTCCTTAAACCTCTCTGTGTCTTTCTGTCTTTCAGACAGTGCTTAAGGCTTCTCTCTTTTATCAGGCTTTTGAATACCTGGCTGAATATCTCCTCTTGTGGCTCAATGTCAAATCCCATCCAGCAGAGCTCCTATGAGGTGCCTTGGAATGTCTTACTGCATTAAAAGTGCTATAGAAATTAAACTTTTTGCTACCGTCCGTTTTTATTTTGTACTCTGTACTATATATGAATCTCGGATCCCAGATTATTTTATCTCATTTCAATAAAAACAAGCAGCTTTATACCTTCAATGTAAATCAATGTTATTGTTCCTATTCTGAAATAGCCAAGTTGGTCATGGCTTTCCTCCTGGTTAAATGCAATTAACAATAAAGTGTCATTTTCAAAATTAGGTAGGCACCTCCTCTCTCCCACCCGCACCCCCCCCCCCCCCCCCCACCCCCAAACCAGGTAGCCCTTACCCTCCAGCCCCAGAAAACCAGGGAGACCCACAATCCAGATAGCCCTCCCTGCAGCAATCAGGGAGCACCCCCCCCCCCCCCCGCCACCCCCGCAGAAAACTCAGTACACCCCCCCAAACCAGGTAGCCCTCCCTTCTCCAAACCAGGTAGCACCCATCCCCCAGAAAACCAGGTAAACCACCCCCCCAGCCAGATAGCCCTCCCTGCTCCGAACCAGCTAGCCCCCCCAGAAAACCCTCTTCTTTTCTCTGGACCCTCTCTCAGACAGCTGAGCTTTCTGCTCGCCTCTTCCAGTGCCCTTATCACCTTCGGCAACTGTCTCCTAGTCATCAAGTGTCAACTGTCTGCCATCTTCATAACTCACACTGTGGAGGAGTGCACTGAGGACTCAGGCTTGGTACACTCACAGTTTGGTGTTCTCAGTCAAGCTTGCACTCTCTTATTCAGCTTGGATATAACAGCTTCAGCTTTGGCTGATTTCAGCATCAAGTGACAGATTGCTGGCGATTGTGGAGCCGAGATATGTGAAGCTATCAACAACTGCCAGCCTCACATTGTTAATTTTTTAAATTCATTTGTGGGACATAGGCATTGCTGGCGGGCCTGCATTTGTTGTCCATTCCTCATTGCCCTTGGACCGCAGTTGAGAGTCAACCACATTGGTGTGGAACTGGAGTCACATGTAGGCCAGGCCAGGTGAAGATGGCAGATTTCCTTCCCGAAAGGACATTAGTGAACCAGCTGGGTTTTTCCAACAATCAACAATGGTTTCATGGTCATCAATAGATTCTTAATTACAGATATTTTATATTGAATTCAAATACCACCACTTGCCATGGTGGGATTTGAACCCGGGTCCCCAGAGCTTTAGCTGAGTTTCTGGATTAATAGTTTAGCGATAATACCACTAGGCCATCACCTCCCTTGATGCTGATAGATGGCAATATGGCAACATCTTGGACCATGACATTTGTTTTCCTGATAGTTAACTCTTCACGGTCGTGAGAGAGTCTGTCCATTTGCTGCTGAAGGTGTTCCTCAGTATGGAGTGTTAGGGTGACATTGTCAGCGGAGAGCAACTCCCCGATGAGGACCTTGTCTTGGATCTCGAGCTAGGGAGGTTGAACAGTTTCTGTCTGCTCTGGTGTGTGAGTCGACATCCTCTGTAGATGTCCTGAAGGCGTATAACAGCAACAAAGAGTATACCAGAATCTCGATGCCAGCAAGCAATCCTGTTTGACCCCATCGCAGATCCAAAAAGGTTCCGATCTTGCCCCATGTTAACCAACCTTACCCACTGTGGCCAGAATTCTCCGGTTGTTCACGCACCGCCACCACTGCAAGTGAGGACAGAGAACTTGACGCTCAGCCAAATCTCCGTTCATTACAGCAGGATGAGAGAATCCCGCTGGCCCATGTTGTCATGGAAAGAGGGGATTACATTGAGCAGTTTCGGCAGGCAGCCAGTTTTCTCCAGCAGCTTAAATAGACCGCCTCTGTTCACATGGTCCAATACCTTAGTGAGATCAATGAAAACAATAGGCAGAATTTTCCTGCCCTGCCCATCACTGGAACCGTAGCAAAGGTCGGTTGACCTTGGGCTGGATTTTCTGGCTTTGGGGCAAGCACGGTAGGAAAGTCCCGCCCAATATTTCGTGACCTCCAGTGTTCCCATTCTAAGATACATGGCCTCACAACAGCCCATTAAATGCTACAGCCACATACATCCTGAAGGTTACATGAGGTTTATATCCATTCTAGTTCACTTGCAAAGAACTGGCCAACCACCCCCCACCTCCCCCTCCCCCCCCCCCCCCCGGCCCCCCATGACAGGAAATCAACACGAGAGTCACGCCTGACCAATATTAACAGCTGAAACTCATTTGCATCAGTTTCTGGAGCCTGAAGCTTTGTCAGCATTTTGTCTTTCTTGTGGCTTGCTTGCTGTCCCTTCCACTCAGTGCTTCCCTCCCGCTCGCTGCTTCTCCCCCGACTCACTACTTCCCTCATCCTCCCTATAAACAAGGGCTTGGGACAGCAAGGGAGGAAGCGAGCGAGGAAGGTTGTGAGAACGAGGGTCAGGGAGGGAAACAGTGGACAGGAGGGAGGCAGCGAGTGGAAGGGGTGCCGACTAGGAGGGAAGCAATGCGTGGGAGGGTTGGAGAGGAAAGATTTGAGTTGAGAAGTGTGGTGAGCTGGAAATAAGTTGAAAGAGTTAGTAAGTTATTAAGTCAGCAAAAGGATTTAACAGCCATTAATACCACTCATCTAGTCACTTGGCTAAAGCTTCTTTTGTGGAATTATTGAAGGAAGACTGATCCTAAAGACATTCGATACATTAAAAACACAAGGGCATTTCTTCAGAGTTTGTGAAAAGCTTTGGAATTCATAGCCCAGATTTTCAAATAATAATGCAAAGTTTCTCTCATGGGAGATTTTAAACTACGCATACTTCCAAATACCACCCTTCTCCTATTCACTTCCATGCATTGTGAGAGACAGTTCACTTTAAAAATGGTGAACTGGTTTATTACTTCACAGTTCATAAATCTAATCTCAAAAAAAATAAGTGGAATAAATTCCCCAAATTCCCCAAACTACTACCTCATTCTCCCTCCTGGGATTCCATTCCCTCTTCACCACAATACTCTTGGTCCCATTTCCCAGGTGTAATTTTTCACTTCAATGTTGACTTAATTTACTGGGACACTGGGCCAGATTTTCCAGGAGTCGCAAAGACCATTAAAAATGCAGACAGGATCCAGATGCAGATGTCCCACGCTCATTTCCAACAGATCGAGTTTTTGCCAGCAGGGCAAAGGGGGCAGGAAACAATTCATAAAGGCAGTATACCCAAACTTAACATGGCCATCTGACTGAATGCTGAGTTCAATCAAATTCCATTCTAGCTGATAGGACCTTACCCCACAATGTAGGATTTACAAATTGACATGGTAGACATCAACACTCTTGAAGGGTGGATTAAAGCCTGTAGAACTTTCATGATCTGAAGTCTTTGAAATGCCCCACTCTTTAAACCGCTGCACTTCTCAGTGGAGAGTTTAAAAAACTCTCCTGGGCTTCTTTAGTTGACAGGTATAGGTTCGAAAAAGAGTAGCAGCCAAATGTGTGGTTTAAATAGCGATCTTTGTTGACTTTTCCCTCGGGACTATCATTATGCTGTTATGAATGCCTGGCTGAGTTTCTAATGCTACAATTATCTCAGTAGGGAGTTCTACGTTCATATAAAAGCAAAGTACTGCATTTGAAGGAAATCTGAAATGAAAACAGAAAACGCTGGATAAACTCAGCAGCTCTGGCAGCATCTGTGGAGAGACAAACAGGGTTAATGTTTCAAGTCCATAGTTCTGTGGAAGAGTCAGATGGACTCGGAAAGTTAACTCAGTTTCTCTCTCCACAGAAGCTGCCAGCCTGCTGAGTCTATCCAGCATTTTCTGTTTTGGTTCTACATTCATAGTTTAATTGACAGTGTAAAGAGGCTATCTAAGGATTTAATGGAGGTGTGAACAGGCATTTGTTTGTTTTTATAAGAGATTAACCACATGAGATTTAAATGCTTTGAATGGATGTTATGAATGGGAGATTTTTTTCATGGTCAAGTGTGTAGGAGTGCGAGCTGTATTAGATTGTTAGGGACATTCCCAGGGTAGGTACTGGGTGATTGGCCATGGGAGGTAAAGAGAATGAGTGTAGGGAGCGTGAGGGTTTAACAACTTCTAACCAGCCTGCCCCTGTGACCACCTACGCTCTTCTTCCGGGCTCAGCTGGCCTGACCCTATCCTGTACCTGCATCTGCGGAGTGGAACTTGTGCTTGTACTTTTTAACCGAGGTGGGTCCACGAGTCAGGGGATTCGGACTACTGGCTCGGTAGTCAAAATTTGTCTCTCTAACCTTTACCCGCACCCCCCCCCCCCCCCCCCCCCCCCCGAGTTCACAAGAGGCAACCTTTCTCCAAATTCGCAGTGACCTCTGCCTGGTTGCGGCACGGTAGCACAGTGGTTAGCACTGCTGCTTCACAGCTCCAGGGTCCCGGGTTCGATTCCCGGCTCGGGTCACTGTCTGTGTGGAGTTTGCACATTCTCCTCGTATCTGCGTGGGTTTCCCCCGGGTACTCCGGTTTCCTCCCACAGTCCAAAGATGTGCGGGTTAGGTTGATTGGCCAGGTTAAAAAAATGTCCCTTGGGGTGCGTAGGTTAGAGGGATTAGCGGGTAAAATATGTGGGGGTAGGGCCTGGGTGGGATTGTGGTCGGTGCAGACTCGATGGGCCGAATGGCCTCCTTCTGCACTGTAGGGTTTCTATGTTTCTATGTTTCTGCCTGGTTGCATCTGTTGATGTGAAGAAATGACTTGAGCTTTTTCCCCTCACTATTCACAGCAGATTTAAATAAAGAAAATACCTAATAAGCTGAAAAAATAGAAGCTGCCTTTTCCACATTTTTTTATCAGTCCGAGAGCCTCTTTGGCCCTTTCTATTTTGAGATTATCAAATTGAAGCAAAAGAATTCCTTGTTTTGTCTTGAGCCATTGCTAACTTTACATCTGTCACGCAAGTTGCAGTGTTAAAAACCATCAAACGCCCCTCATGTATGGCAGTGGCACTGAACTTAAAACCCAGATTTCATTGTTCAAATGCCACCATGGTAAATATAAAATTGAATTCAATAAATCTGGAAATTTGTCGACCAGAATGTTATATTGTAAATGCCTGGAGATGGTATTATTTCTTCTCCTGGCATTGCCTATGTTGACTTTTTATGAATATAAGCCAGTTTTCTTTTTGTTTCTACTGATGGTGCACAGAACGAAGCCCAGTGCATCGCACAAACCAGCCTCCCATCCACTGATTCCGTCAATACTTCCCGCTGCTTCGGAAAAGCAGCCGGCATAATCAAGGACCCTGCGCACTCCGGATATACTCTCTTCCACCTTCCTCCATTGGGAAAATTATACATAAGTCTGAGGTCACTTACCAACCGACTCAAGACAGCTTCTTCACTGCTGCCATCAGACTTTTGAATGGACCTACCTTATATTAAGCTGATCTTTCTCTACACCCCAGCTATGACTGTAACACCCTTACATTCTGCACTCTCTCCTTTCCTTCACTATGTACGGTATGCTTTGTCTCTACAGCGCAAGAAACTATACTTTTCATTGTATCCCAATACATGCGAAAGGTGGCACAGTGGTTAGCACTGATGCCTCACAGCGCTAGGGACCCGGGTTCAATTCCCTCTTGGGTCACTGTCTGTGTGGAATTTGCACACTCTCCCTGTGTCTGCGTGGGTTTCCTCCGGGTGCTCCGGTTTCCTCCCACACTCCAAAGATGTGTGAGTTAGGTGGATTCGGCATGTTTAATTAGTGTCAGGGGTACTAGCCAGCGCAAATGCATGGGGTTAAGGGGATAGGGCCTGGGTGGGATTGTGGTCGGTGCAGAATCGATGGGCTGAATGGCCTCCTTCTGTACTGTAGGATTTTATGATTCTATGATGTGATAATAATAATTCAAATCAAATCCCCACAGTAATTTGATATAACAAAATTCATTCTGCACATGGGGGAACTGGAACATGGATGGTCTCTTTTGCTAAAGGCACCTCTCTTGTAGCTACCCCACCGAGAAGGTCAAGTCAATTGTAAATCTTCCAGTTCTGCAAGCAGACTGGGACTTGGGATAGATGCAGTCTGACAAGGGCAAGATGGGCAAATACATTTCCCAGGATGCTCGGCTGGGAGGTGCCTCGATTGATTTTGCAATCGCAGCAGTCGCCCTTATTCATGAAAAGGGTTGCAAGTCTTTGCATCTCGCGTATCCTGAGGGCCCTACCTACCCAGCCACCCTCCCCCGGCAGAGACAGAGAAGTCTGTGCAGATGCGGAGGTCGTTCCAGTTTCCCGTGATTGACGAGTCCAGACGGTAAAGCTGCAGTCATTTCTTCCGTCATTGTTAATTGTGTTAACGTTCGGAGTGACTGCAGCAAAACACACGTTGTGTGAAAGGATGGGAATATTCTCAGTGGCCTTCATATTAAGTCCAATCATTTGCACTGCACTGAAGGTGAACTTAAATAATGTTTTTCTAAAAAATGGAATGATCGCTTCACCTCACTGCTAGAGGCCGATACTCTGCCAATTCCTAACATTTACCAGGAGGTAATTGTATCAGTAGGATACATCCTTTATGAGCAGCTGCTGACTTTTATAACAAAGATATATTCATTACATTACCCGTCTATCAAATCCATAAAATGCCCTTGCCAAACAACAATAAATAATTGTCAAGATTCACAACTATATTTTATCCCATTGGTCAGTGACCTGGCACTCCAAAAACATTTTCAGAGAGTACTCAGTTTCAGTCTCTTGAGGGGTCAGCAATGGGAACATTCTTGGCACGGTCACGCTTTGAAAGAATGAAACTCGGACAATTTAAAGCAAAAAAGGTTCAGATGTGAGCTAAGAATAGGCCTCTCTGAAGGATAAACTACACTGAAGCCACTGGGTGACAATGTGAAGCTGTCTGGCTCGGCATGGCAAAAATAAAAGCTGGGGTCAGACAACGTTCCTTCCAGCAGAAGTTGGAAAAGCACCCAGCGGCACGAGGCATTAAACTAGACAGCTCCCTTTCCGGGATTTGGTCTACATTCTGGTGGCTCCAAACAACATTACGAGGAGTGACTTTAAGCCATAATTCTGCACCTCAGTGAGGAACATGCAAAGCTGCACCCTGTCATTAAGAAAAGACCTTCAGATCTGTCTATGTACGTATGGAACACTCTGTGGGTGGCACAATGGCACAGTGGTTAGAACTGCTGCCTCACAGCTCCAGGGACACAGGTTCAATTCTGGCCTTGGGTGGCTGTGTGGAGTTGGCATGTTTTCCCCGTGCCTGTATGGGTTTCGGCCAGGTCTCCAGTTTCCTCCCACATTCCAAAGATGTGCGGGTTAGGTTAATTGGCCATGCTCAATTGCCCCTTAGTGTCCCGGGATGTGTAGGTTAGAGGGATTAGCAGGGTAATTGTGTGGGGTTGTGGGAATGGGGCCTGGGGTGGGATTGTTGTCAGTGCAGATTCGATGGGCCGAATGGTTTCCTTCTGCAATGTAGGGTTTCCACGATTCTATGATTTCTATGATTCTTTTATGATTCACTGCTACCTCACAGTGCCAGGGTCCAGGGTTCAATTCCAGCCTCGTGTGACTGTGTGTGGGGTTTGCATGTTCTCCCCGTGTCTGCGTGGGTTTGTTCTGGTTTCCTCTCACAGTCCAAAGATGTGCAGGTTCGGTGAATTGGTCATGCTAATTTGCCCCTTAGTGACCCAAGATGTGTAGGTTAGGTAGCTTAGCCATGGTAAATACACGGGGTTATAGGAATGAGGTGGGGGTTAGGTGTGGTGGTTCTGGGTAAGATGCTCTTTCAGATAGTAGGAGCAGTCTAGATGGTCCGAATGGCCTCTTTCTGCACTGTAGGGATTCTATGGTTTGTTGTCACTGAAGAGCAAACAGCAAAAGATCCCGAGGTTATCACCACATTCAAACTACTAGATATTGGTAAAATGAATTGGAAATTTAAGCTCTTTCCAGGAGTCCAGAGGGCTGTAAAGATTTGCAGATTCTGTTTGCTGGAGGGGATTAGAAAAAAACTTGTTTGCTGAGTGAGGAATTTCTAACCTTTCAAAAAAATGCTTTTTATGGAAAAACTTCCCTCTCTCTCTCTTAATACATTAATTGGTTGGATCAGTGAGTTGGTCAATGATGTCGACAGCAAAACCAGTTCCAGATACACTACCGTGATCCCTGGAATTGGTAGAATCACAATTACAAAGCTAACTATCCTCGGCAACTCAATCTGCAATCTGATTTTTTTTTATAAAACTCAATTTTGGTTAGGGTTGGTGTAATGACTATGAAAGCTCCTGCCAAGTTACTGATGGGGTCACTTTCCTCACCCAATTTTGGACAGCACATTGGCACAGTGACCTGATGTCAAGTCAGCAAGGGGGGAGTCCTTTATTTGGGGGGAACGTATGGTGGGAAGGCCTACAAATTATATTTAAAAGTATTAAAACGTGGTTCCAGCCTGTTACATCACTGGCGAGGAAAATCGAGATCTCGCCGGCGAGAATCTCGCTTTCCCACTCACAATATTTTGTGCCCATGTTGCTCAAATTTTCCCCCTGGTTGTTTTGGAACAATCGGATGATCAACAATACAGTGTGATAGGGAAAGCACGATGATCAAAGCATTCACAGGAAGGAACTGCAGATGGGTGAGGCAAACGCAAACCCTTTAACATATCATTAGGTGGCACAGTGGTTAGCACTGTTGCCTCACAGCATCAAGGACCCAAGTTCGATTCCCAGCTTGGGTCACCATCTGTGTGGAGTCTGCATGTTCTCTCCGTGTCTGTGTGGGTTTCCTCCGGGTGCTCCGGTTTCCTCCCACAATCTGAAAGCCGTGCTGCTTAGGTGCACTGGCCATGCTAAATCCTCCCTCAGTGCACCTGAATAGGTGCCGGAGTGTGGCGATTAGGGGATTTTGACAATAATTTCAATGCAGTGTTAATGTATGCCTACTTGTGACACTGATAAATAAACTAAAACTTAATCATTAGCAGATCTCCTGTGGCATTGCTCTTGATGTTCTACGATCTCCATGACAACATAAAGTGATAACACTTAACAAAATTCATCTTCACCCAGTAAAAAAGACAAGTTGGAAATAAATTAAAACCTCTTGCAAATCACAAAAGAAAGACCATAAGGCATAGGAGCAGAATTAGGCCACTCAGCCCATCGAGTCTGCTCCGTCATTCAATCATGGCTGATATTTTTCTCAGCCCCATTCTCCTGCCTTTTCCCCATAACCCCTGATCCCCTTATTAATCAAGAACCTATTTATCTCTGTCTTAAAGACACTCAATGACCTGGCCTCCACAGCCTTCTGCGGCAAAGAGTTCCACAGATTCGCCACTCTCTGGCTGAAGAAATTCCTCCTCATCTCTGTTTTAAAGGATTGTCGCTTCAGTCTGAAGTTGTGCCTTCTGGCTTTTGTTTTTCCTACCCACGTCCACTCTATCCGGGCCTCGCAGTATCCTATAAGTTTCAATAAGATCCCCCCTCATCCTTCTAAACTCCAACGAGTACAGACCCAGAGTCCTCAATCGTTCCTCATATGACAAGCTCTTCATTCCAGGGTTCATTCTTGTGACTTAGCAAATAAGCCACTGAAAAGCGGTAATATTCCCTATTCGAGAAGAATTCAGCACATATAAGACCTCATTAAGGGTTCAGCCAGGATGGAGTGGATTAGAAGCTCTCAGGGTCAGGGCGAGGCCACCATCAGAATTCACAGGCCGTGATCAGGGGGCATGACCTGATAGATGCCTGGCTTGTCACTTGCTAAAATCTCTCACACGAACCGCCTCTCAACAATAAAACCATTTAACGTAAGCTTTCTTATTAGAGATTCTGGATTTTGTCCCACTAGCTTTTGTTCAATTAGTGCCGAGTAATAACTGAGCAGAATCGGCCTGAAACAAAAGAAAAATATTCCTCTGGTACCTGACCCAACTGCGGCATCCTGGGAAACTGGGTTCACCGCACATGCTCAGAGAGCGCCATATACTGAGTCTACGATGAGGGGTGAAATTGCCAGATAACATTTACTTCGCGAATGTGGATCGAGGAATTAGCGTAGAAAGTCTACATACATGAGACCACAGGAAAAACATGTTTTCACAGGAAAGAAGTGCAAAGCTTTAGACCGTAATTTTCCGACCTTACTTGCGGATGAGATTCTCCAGTCCCGCTGCAGTGAGTGGAGATTCGGCTGAGCGCCAAATCCTCCGTTCTCACTGGCAGCGACGGTGGGGCATACAACATCAGAGAATTCCGGCCCTAATGTGCAAAATAAAATTTTCAACCAAGTTGGGGGATTGGGGGTGGGGGGGGAATTTAAACATAACACTGTTCTGTTTATCAGCCGAATCACTAGGGTGGCACGGTGGCACAGTGGTTAGCACTGCTGCCTCGTAGCACTGGAGACCTGGGTTTGATTCCCAACTTGGGTCACTGTGCAGAGCCTGCACCTTTTCCCTGTGTCTGTGTGAGTTTCCTCTGGGTGCTCCGGTTTCCTTCCGAAGGACGTGCTGGTTAGGGTGCATTGGCCACGCTAAATTCTGCCTCAATGTACCCGAACAGGAATGTGGCGAGTAGGGGATTTTCACAGTAACTTCATTGCAGTGCCTATTTGTGACACTAATAAATAAACTTAACTTAAGTTGTCTTTTACCCGTCATTAAAGTTTTTATCTGAAAACTTCAGCTTATGCCCAGAAGCCAGGGCTGGCTTTAATATTTTTGACTCTGTTCCGAGCTCCATCCACTTGTGGCGTTGTTGGCCTATGATATCCTGAAGCCAGTCGAGTGCCAAGTTTACTTTCTTCATTTGAAAATAATAGTAGTTTTCGTCTCTCAGCCCATGGGTGTCCAGCCTGATGTCCCGTGGCCTGTTTTTCTTTGCTCCATGTCAGATTCAAGTTTATACCTCTTGAGGCTGGCTTTGGAATTTTTCTTTTATCTATTTCAGCATGTTTTATCCACATTCCTTGGGGTTATCACCATCAAGACTTAATCCCACCCACTTAAGCCTTCACTTCCTCCAAACACCTCCTGCCTCTTCTGCCACCTGGTCCCAATCACTCTCCTGCTCCTGAGGAAATTTCACAATAGCTGCCTCGGATAATGAGCGTTTAAATCTCTCTGCAATGTCAGTTTAACTTTCTCTCATGTTTACAACCATTTTGCAGAGTGCGCCGATACATTTAAATGGTATAGTCACTGGCTTAAAGCTGTAAATTTTCAGTAAAACATTTATTTGGAGTTTGTGCTGAATTTCTGAATGCGCATATACACTGCCAAGACCAGCCTCCCTCCACCTGCTGTCCTATCCTCCCGCACACCTCTCCCCTGCTCACCCTTCCCTGTAACTTCCTTTCCCCTAGATACCCTCTTTCCTCTTTCTAATTTACCCCCTTCTTATCCATAATTTCACCTCTTCTCCCCCTCCCTTTCTCAATTCTTCCCTCCTTTCCTTCCGGCTCTTGCAGAATTCCCCTTTTTCTATGAACCGTTCCTCCCTTTCCTCTTTCTCTTCCACCATCCTCCCGTTTCTCCTTCCCTTCTCCCTCTTTCTCCAATTTAATATGTAATAGCTTACAAAACTGGTAAAGGGGCTGAATTTGTCAGTGGGTTAGTAATCCGGGGTAATGATCTGGGAACCTGGATTTGAATCCCACCACCGCAGATGGTGAAATTTGAATTGATGAAAATCTGGAATGGAATCTACTGATGGCCATGAAACCATTGCCGATTGTCAGAAAAACCCATCTGGTTCACTAAGGTCCTTTCGGGAAGGAAATCTGCCGTCCTTACCCAGTCTGGCCTACATGTGATGCCAAAGCCACAGCAACGTGGTTGACCCTTCACTGCCCTGGGGAATGGACAACAAATGCTGGGCCAGCCAGCGGTGCCCATATCTTCTGAATGAATAAAAAAAATTAAAGATAGATAAAAAGATAGATTAAATCTTCCTTTCTAGATAGCTATGAAAACCGATTAATCTCCAAATAAATTCACCTCCATCTGCCTCCGCTGGAGTGACTGTGCCATTCAACTTTTATTGGAGGTGCACCGTGAGTTTAAATTATGCACATTCTATATCCCTGTTCATTTATTCATTTAATCACCTTTGGAACAGCAATAGATTTTCTTGGTTTTAGGTTTCCACACAGGTAAGCAAACTTAATCAACACCTTCAATGACTATTTTGCTGTGATTACACATGGCCAGCACAACACTTACGGGGTGGGATATTCCAGCTGTTTATGCCAGCAGGAATTTCCAATCCTGCCAATGATTCGTCCCGTCGCGGATTTTGCAGAGGTGAGGAATGTGTTCAACAGGAAACCCTGTTAACAAAGGCAGGACCAGAAGATCCTGCTTTCTGCCACTGGCGAGCCGCCCTCGATGCTTCCACACGCGCAGTGGGTTGCATGGAAAATCCTGCCTATAGTATATAAAGTTCACCAGCAGATTGGGAATCCACCCAACCATAGTTTATGGATTGTGCAGGGGCTTAAGACTAATTCTTGTACTCTATTCAAAGAAATCATGGGCGGCATGTTGGCAGAGTGGTTAACACTGCTGGCTCACAGCACCAGGGACCTGGGTTCGATTCCCGGCTTGGGTCACTGTCTGTGTGGAGTTTGCACATTCTCCCCGTGTCTGCGTGGGTTTCCTCTGGGTGCTCCGGTTTCCTCCCACAGTCCAAAGATGTGCGGGTTAGGTTGATTGGCCATGCGAGGGGGATTAGCTCGGGTAAATATGTACGGCTACGGGGATAAGGGCTCGGTGGGATTGTGGTCGGTCCAAACTCGATGGGCCGAATGGTCTTCTTCTGCACTGTAGGATCCAATGAAATCAGCCCTGCGGCAACATCACTGGACTCTTTCCAACTTGAACATTTCACGGAGAAGGAATATAAATTGATGGATGGCCTGATTTATTCAAAAGGGTCACGAGGTATAAATATTTAAGATTGCTGAAGAGAGAGTGTCGTACAACATTTTCATCACTCGCCTCCTCGCCTTTATTTCACTCAAACCCCGACTCATCCCTGTATTCACTCCCATACTGAATCACAGGCGGCACGGTGGCACTGGGGTTAGCACTGATGCTTCGCGGCACCAGGGTCCCGGGTTCGATTCTGACCTCGGGTCACTGTCTGTGTGGAGTTTGCACGTTCTCCCCGTGTCTTCGTGGGTTTCCTCCAGGTGCTCCGGTTTCTTCCCACACTCCAAAGCAGGTTAGGTTGATTGGCCATGCTAAATTGCCCCTTAGTGTTCGGGAAATCAGCAGGGTAAATAGATAGGGTTAAGGGGATAGGGTCTGGGTGGGATTATGGTCGGTGCAGACTTGATGGGCTAAATGGCCTCCGTCTGCACTGTAGGGATTCTATGAAATACAATCATCCTTTCTGTCCTCCTCCACACCAGCTGTAAACTCTCCCTGTGACAAACATACCTGCGAATTAGGAGCAGGGGTAGGCCACTCAGCCCCTCGAGCCTGCTACACAATTCAATAAGATTGTGGCTGATCTGCTTGTAACGTTATCCCCACATTCGTGCCTATCCTCAATAACCTTTCACCCCCCCCCCCCTTGTTAATCAAGAATCTATCTAGCTCTGCCCTAAAAATATTCAAAGGCTCGGCTACCACCATCTTGTGAGGAAGAGAGATGTCTGAAATGAGGGATCCCGTATTTTTAAGTGACCCCCGCTCCAAGCTAGCAGAGCAATCTTCTTCAGCTTCGTCCGAGTTCAATTGATGCTCCAACAGAGCTCCCAAAAATGATATCACAGTCTTCAGCTATTGCACTCTGGTGTTTTCTCCCTCAATTTCATGTCTTACTCCTTCCCACCTTCAAACCTTGCTCAAAACCTACCTTCCCAACTGTGCCTCTCGTAACTTCCCTTCAGCTTGCACCATAGAAAGCATCCTTTCTGGTTGTATCATAGCTTGGTACGGCTCCTGCGCTGCCCAAGACTGCAAGAAACTACGAAGGGTCATGAACGTAGCCCAGTCCGTCACTCAAACCAGCCTCCCATCCATTGACTCCGTCTACACTTCCCGCTCCTCGGAAAAGCAACCAGCATAATTAAGGACCCCACACACCCTGGATATACTCTTTTCCACCTTCTTCCGTCGGGAAAAAGATACAAAAGTCTGAGGTCACGTACCAACCAACTCAAGAACAGCTTCTTCCCTGTTGCCATCAGACTTTTGAATGGACTTACCTCGCACTAAGCTGATCTTTCTCTACACCCTAGCTATGATTGTAACACTACATTCTGCATTCTCTCCTTTCCTTCTCTATGAACGGTATGCTTTGTCTGCACAGCGCGCAAGAAACAATACTTTTCACTGTATACAAATACGTGTGACAATAATAAATCAAATCAAACCAAATCAAATCAGTGTCCACCACTTCCTTTGTTTAGTACCTTCAAGTGGTTCATTATAGGAAGAATGTTGCATAAACATCTGTTGTAATTCTACCATCAGTTTTCTAATGCAGTTTGGAGAAACTTACCGATTCGCCAGCATTTATAGCAAGCAGCCCAGCTTCCATCTGTAAGCTGAAAACGGTACCAGTTACAACCAACCTTCAAAAGAAAGTGACATTTGTAAGTTAGCAATTGTGTATCCCCGCTGTTCCAGCATTGCCCACCAAGATATAAGGGACACATGGAGGCAAGCAGAGCAAAGTGACCAAACTCCTTCTTGGTGCCAAAAGTTGCAGTTAGGAGGGGATACTGGAGAGGTTAAGAACGTAAGCAACAGGAGCGCAAGTAGACCATTCAGCCGCACAAGACTGTTCTGCCACCATTCAGTAAGTTCAAGGCCTGAACCAAATTTCCGAAAAAGGGAGCAAAATACACATTCGCCAACATATTAATCGAGCATGAAGATGCATTTCAGGCATCATCACGGCAGTGAAGGATGATACAGTTAGTGGGTGAGACTGGGAATTGAGAACCTGTGCGTCCGATGCAAATTGAAGGTAATCATAGAATCTACTGTGCAGAAGGAAGCCATTTGGCCCATCGAGCCTGCACCGACTACAATCCTTCCCAGTTCCTATCCCCACAACCCCATATATTTATCCTCCTAATCCCCCTGACACTAAGGGGCAATTTAGCATGACCAATCAACCTAACCCGCACATCTTTGGAGTGTGGGAGGAAACCGGAGCACCCGGAGGAAACCCACGCAGACACGGGGAGAATGTGCAAACTCCTCACAGACAGTGACCCGTGTCAGACACGGAGTCAGACCCAGAATTGAATCTGGGTCGCTGGTGCTGTGAGGCAGCAGTGCTGACCACGGTGCCACCGTGCCGCCCTTATAGGCCAGTTGTGCTCATTAAAGAGGCTGTAACATGGTCTGAATGGAATAAAACGCCTTCAGAGTGGGATTTATGCCAGTTGTACTTCCATCAGGCAGCCTGTAATGGTTGGTTGTCTCAGGGCCGAGTTAAACCTTGGCTGTTCAGTGTTCTTTGGCCGCTGGCAGCAGTCCGTGGAGGAAGTAGACGTACACTGATTGAAATTCATGATTTAAGAACCTGGGACTTCATGCAGGGGAGGTCCATTACTGCACCGTGCTGCTAAAGAGGCCAAAACGGCCCTTTCAAACACGGGCCTCCATCTGGGTCATAGCCATGGAGCTCCAATGCCAGATATCCCACCCTACCTCTCTGATTGGGTGGGATACTCTCAGTCCGCAGGCCACAATTCCCACCGGCACTCTTTACTGGCCTTACTGACAATCTATTGGGCATCTTTGGGTAACAGGCTTGGAAATCGGAATGCTGCCCATTTCCAGGAGCATGGCCCACGTGCCATACGCCACCACCCATGGCTGATCTTTTACCTCAGCTACGCCGTTCCACACTATCCCCATGTCATTTAATCCTTTAGCATCCAAAAATCTGTCAAACTCCAACTCAAATGTACTCAGCAACTGAGCATCTACATCCCTCTACGGCAGAAAATTCCGAGCACTGAACAAGTCAAATTTACTGCATGTTATTCGGGGATTTTAAACAGATGTTTTGGGGATTAAATTTAACATGTCTCTCTGTGAAACCTATAAAAAAAGCAATCTTTACTATTATATGTTCTTTTACCTATATATTTAATTTTTAGTTTGCGTCATTTCAAAATAGAATGGTAGTGGATAATATCCTAACCATCAGATAGGATTAGCAATCAAGGGAAGAATTTCTTAGGGTTTAGTAGATGTTTTTGAGTTGATCTACGTTAGTAATGTTTATTGTTCATATTGCGGCAGTAATGTGGGGTTTGGGAGAACTGGATTGGGGGGGGTAGGGGTGCAATATTGCATTTGAATTAATGAGCGAATCATTGGAGTTTGCCAGGCTAGTTTCCATGGTTTTTGCAGCTGTGTGTGTGTGCATGTTGTGAAATTAGAAATTAAAAATAAAAAGGAGAACTTTGAGACATATTCCTTAGCTTTTCTGCAGGGGATCTCTTGGGCGAGAGCAGTGGAAAGCGAAGAAAATGTACAAATGGCCACAAAACCTTTTTCTCTCTGGTTTCAGACACTCTGCTGCCAAAGTCGGAGCAGAAAATCGGGGGACCCAATGGCAATTTCGGATCGCACCCTATCGTAAAATAGCCACTCACCTGATCAGCCATTCTGGTGCGTGTAACATTGTCTGGTTGGTGCTTCTGACTGTACACTGTCAGCTTCCCAGCAGTCTACCGCAGATCCTGCAAGACAATGAAAACATACTACATGTCTATGTGAGAGCGCCTGGGGAATACGTGAAAGCATGCCTGTAAAAGCCATTAAAGATTAGCTCTGAATTTCCTGATCACCTGCTGCAGCATTGGCAGGTTAACAGAGAGCAAGGGAGAAAGACTTCTTTGCAGCAATTCTCTGGGCGTTACAGTCATCTCCGAACAGGAGACCGAAACAACAATCGTGGAAATTCACAGCAGTTAATTTTGAGGAACCAACATGATTATTGACACGAGAAATAATTTCTTCTTCCTGTTAGATTACACATCTTCATCTACAAGTCATCTATTTTATCATTCACAAAATGCACAATCCCAAATGACGTACAGATACTAAGTAAAAATGCAGATGCAATTTTTTAAAAATGCACCAAAGGTCTTATTTAATAGCCACCCAGTGATAAGTGACCAGTTGGCCATATTCTGGCAGCTGCATCATCTCTTCTTACTCCAAGGATTCCAAGACTAATAAAAACAATCACACTGATCAGGAATTATATCATTCACTGTTGTTTTTGGACCTACTTTCTGAATCTGTTTCGAAGTCTCAGAGTCAGACTCTACCACTCCCTGTACCTCCCACTCTGTCACAAATCTTCTAAAAACAGTGCATAAAACCACTACAGTTTGGCAACTGGAAATAGATTAAAACTTTTGGGACTCTTGTGTGTCTAGAGATTGAATTATATTTATCAGGAGCAACTGTTCGGCCTACAGAATAAGACAGAATGATCATGGCTCCGTAAGCCTCAAAGTTACATTAACAAGCCTGGTCATGTTACCAATATTTATTCACAGATTATATTAGATCGGTTGAAGTACAGAAGGCTGTTAATGGAGTAAGGATTTCTTGAAAAGCGGGTATTAATGGTCAAATCACAAAGGCAGGAGGGATATAGATCACATCTGCCCAGGGATTTCCTTGGAGCTTCTGCCGTACGTGTAACAGAAATACCATTTCCATGTGTAAGTGGGATTTCTGCGGCACATCTGGCAAAGCTCTGACAGCAGAGCGAATGTGACTCCAAGGAAATTCCTGGTCAAAAATAAATAAATATAGACTGTTCAGTGCAGTGGAACATCCTCCTCAAGAGTGAGCCTGTGAATTATTCAGTTATCTGCATGACAGAAAGAGCTTAAATATCAAGTAATGTGCAATTCTCTACCACAAAGCCTTGGTTAAGTAGCGTCCATGAATTCCTTTAAGGGCTAATTGCACAGTTGAATCAAACAAAAGAATGAAATGGTATGAGGAGTGAGACGGAGAGTGAAGTTAGTCTAATTTTGCAGCCTGTCCGATTGGGAGGTAAAATCAGACATGTGGATCAGGCAATGTGAATCCTCTCACTTCTCCACCAGCTAGAGTTAGGCTTCTCAACATTGGCCTATATCTGCTACTCTCTTCCCAGATCGCATACCAACTGACTCAAGAACAGCTTCTTCCCTGCTGTCATCAGATTTTTGAATGGACCCACCATATATTAAATTGATCTTTCTCTATACCCTAGCTATGACTGTAATACTATATTCTGTGTTCTCTCCTTTCCTTCTCCCCATGTACTCTATGAATGGTATGTTTTGTCTGTATATCACGCAAGAGACAATACTTTTCACTGTATCCCAGTACATGTGACAATAATAAATCCAATCAAGTCAAACCATTATAAATGTTCGACTTCAATCTTACGCAGGATTTATTTTCCCCCTAATTTGGTGCAATTGGTAAACTTTGGTATCATCCGTCTGGTGTCTACCCTGATCAATTGTATAAGTGCCAAACAAGAAAGAGGTCCCGGCACAAATCCGAAGAGCAAAAAGGTTACTCACACCCTGACAATGTGAAGAATCGACTGCCTGGGAAACTGGAGAACAAAGACATTAGGACTCTATCCCCTTCGATATGCATCCGAGACCCTCCAAGCCTTGGTTAAAGCAGCTCCTTTGCTTGTTATATTTAAATTTCATGTTCTGAGTGTTCAAATATGTTGCACTGGGCCTTTGCTTACTCATATCCAGCTGGGACTACACTTAAAAAGTTCACAGTATGTGTATCCTGGCAGCTCGCATAAAACTATACTTGCAATTTTTGAATTGAAGTTCAATTTTTTTTTCAACGTTTCCTTGAGTTCTTTGAGGAAGTGACAACTTTAGGGATCTGTGGAAAAGCCTATGACGTGGTATATTTAGACTTTCACATTTCACTGAAGCCTGGGAGTTTAAAAAAAAAACTTGCTTTCTGGAGCAGCAGGCAAGTTTCCAACTTACAACTTGACAACCACCTGGTCTTCAGACCTGCACTCGGCTCCTGCAGTAAGAATACTGAGGCTCAGTTCCCGAGCAGTGGCATTAGCTCCATGGGAGAGACAGCTGATGTCCCCTTTTCAGGATGACTGTAATAGGAACAGGAGTAGGCCATTCAGCCCCTCGAGCCTGCTCCCTCCTTCAATAGAATTGTCACTGATCTGATATTCCACATGTCCACTTTCCAGCCTTTCCCCCTAACCCTTGATTCGTTTACTGATCAAAAATCTATCTCAAACTTAAATATACACAAGGATTCTGCCCCCACAGCTCTCCTGCCAGCCTCTCGATCAGTGCCCTCAATGGTGCAGCTGAGCAAGATTCAAAGCTGACCATCTGTCATTCAGTTGCCAATGGTCAGAGTTCGCTGAGGTCACCCACCGTGGTCATTTAAAGTCCACTTAGTGGAAGTTCAACAACTCACTACCTCAAAGCTGTAGTTACTGGGAAGTACCTTGCAGAAACGGATGGCACGGTGGCAAAGTGGTTAGCACTGCTGCCTCACAGCGCCAGGGACCTGGGTTTGATTCCAGCCTTGAGTGACTGTGTGGAGTTGGCACGTTCTCCCCGTGTCTGCGTGGGTTTCCCCCGGGTATCCACTTCCTCCCATAGTTCAAAGATGTGCACCATTAGGTGAATTTGGTCATGGTAAATTGCCCCTTAGTGTCCAAAGATGTGCAGGTTAGTTGGATTGGACATGGTCAATGCATGGGGTTATAGGGATAGGGAGGGGCCGAGGTAGAGTGCTCTTCAGAAAGTTAGGGCAGGTTTGATGGGCTGACTGACCTCCTTCTGCACTGCACGGATTTTTTGATTCTATAGAAACACCAGATTTGGTAAAAGAAACACACAAGGCAGGCATTCGAGTGTTGTGGTGATGCCTAACTATTTGTGAAACTAAAAGTTGAGTGGGTTAGTAGTACAAATGTTTCTTTTGGGAGAGTGATTGTGCAGTATAAAGAGTTAATGGAATCTGTGAGGTACATAATAATGTAGCACTGACATCATGCAGTCATATGCTTGGTCAGTGATGGGCAACCTCGGATAGTGAGTGGGTCACATGAGTGGCCCTCCTTATCTCAGTGGGCCGCAAGATTGAAATCAGGCTTGTTCACTAACCATGACCCTGTGAATAATCACAGAATCCCTACAGTGCAGAGGGAGGCCATTCGGCCCATCAAGACTGCACTGGCAACAATCCCACCCAGGCCCTATCCTCTTAACCCCACGTCTTTACCCTGCTAGTCCTGCTGACACTAAGGGGCAATTTAGCATGGCCAATCTACCTAATCCACATATCTTTGGACTGTGGGAGAAAACCGGAGCACCTGGAGGAAACCCACGCAGACACAGGGAGAATGTGCAAACTCCACACACTCAGTGACCCGAGGCCGGAATTGAACCTGGGTCCCTGGTGCTGTGAGGCAGCAGTGCTAACCACTGTGCCACCGTGCTGCCCTTTAAATACATGCCGAATATTTCATAATGAGTTATAGAAAGTGCTTAATCATTTCATCAACTTGAAATGATAAACACAAAAGAAATATTTACACTTTGGACGTAGAGGGAGTGCACGTGTCTCACAGAGAGTGTTGTGAGCAATCAGCACACACCTCACTTCACATGTCCTTGCTTTACATGATGTGGAGATGCTGGCGTTGGACTGGGGTGGGCACAGTAAGATGTCTCACAACACCAGATTGAAGTCCAACAAGTTTATTTGGAATCATGAGCTTTCAGAGCACTGCTCCGCGCTCCGAAAACTCGTGCTACCAAATAAACCTGTTTTGCTTTACGTGCGTATCACTTCAATCAGTCCAGTAGGAAAAGACTACATGGATGGAAATCAGTGGAATGGAGCAAAATTATGAGTGGGCAACGGTCAACAAAGTGCCTCATGGCCACACTCAGAACCCAGATGGGCTGCACATGGCCCCTGGGCTGCAGGTTGCCCACCCCTTGTGCCAGGTACCCCAGGCAGTCCCAAGTGGAGAAGTGTCTTCCCTGTAACCCACGATGTAAATACTGTAAATAAACTCATTTTTCAGTAAATCCCTGACAGTCCTACAACTCTTCCTTGCTGTAGGATATGCTAATCAGATTTGAACATGGTAGCAGGTGCCATTCGATGGACACCACGGCCCAGGATGATCATGATCTCAATCAGGCATCTCAACCTCACATTCACTAAAGATGGGCAGCGATGGCAACACTGCAAGAGCAGACACTGGCCCTACCACTCCTACTTCCAAGCCTTCTAAGAAGCATATCGCGAACACTCTGACCTCTAAACTGACCGACCAGACCACGCTGCTGGAAGATGTATCACACATCTTAGGGAAGGCAGTGGCGCAATGGTATTGTCACTGGACTGGTAATCCAGAGACCCAGGGTAATGCTCTGGGGACCTGGGTTCGAATCCCACTGTGGCAGATGGTGAAATTTGAATTCAATTAAAAAATCTGGAATTCAGAATCTATTGATGACCGTGAAACCATTGTTGATTGTTGGAAAAACCCATCTGGTTCACTAATGTCCTTTAGGGAAGGAAATTTGCCATCCTGGTCTGGCCTATATGTGACTCCAGAGCCACAGCAATGTGGTTGACTCAAAAATACCCTCAGGGATGGACAATAAATGCTGGCCCAGCCAGTGATGCCCACATCCCATGAACAAACATAACTGGTTTTACAGTTCCAAGTGGCCTCAGATCCCTTTGCCCACACACAACTCAATCCAGATTGGTTCTTTCTCTTCTTCTGTGGGCCAGCCATGAATGAGATCATAGACACCCATTGATACCACGTCTCCCATGTCCACTCCGGGCCCCATAACTACACCTTACCGACAATAATCCTCGACTCAGCATCATCTTGGTCAGCCCGTCCCAACCGAGTGAACTCCGTCCATCAACTCACTATACTCAGAGGTGCCACGAAAGTCCACTTGTCCCGCAAGCCCAAACTCAGTAACTCTGCCTGAGCTGCTGCCCACCAGCACGGTACAAAAAGCAGGAAACCAGTCCACCGCCATTTTGAAATGCCTGAACAATGGCACAAAACAACAGTAAGAAGTCTCACAACACCAGGTTAAAGTCCAACAGGTTTATTTGGTAGCACAAGCCACAAGCTTTCAGAGCGCTGCTCCTTCAGCAGCGCTCTGAAAGCTTGTGGCTTGTGCTACCAAATAAACCTGTTGGACTTTAACCTGGTGTTGTGAGACTTCTTACTGTCCGACGCCAGCATCTCCACAACAAAGCAACAGCACAGACAGCAGGATTGACCAGCAGGGGGGGCTGCTGAGTGTTTCCAGCGCGGCAGGATAGGATATTTCCAGTGCTTCTGTTCAAGAAGTGTCTCCGGGGCAAACAACAACACCATGAGGAGACAAACGCCTAAGCCACAATTCCCAGGCCAAGCTTGTCGGCATTCCCTGGTCCTCTGGTCGGTCAGTTTAGAGGTCAGAGTGTTCCCGATATGCTTCTTAGAATCACAGAATCCCTACAGTGCCGAAGGAGGCCATTCGGCCCAACGAGTCTGCACTGACAACAATCCCACCCAGGCCCCATCCTTGTATCCCCACATAATCCCCATGACACTAAGGGGCAATCCCACCCAGACCTGTTCCCCATAACCCAAAGCATTTACCTTCCCAGTCCCCCTAACCTATACATCTTGGGACACTAAGGGGCAATTTAGCCTGGCCAATCCACTTAACCCGCACATCTTTGGATGGTGGGAGGAACCCGGCGCACCTGGAGGAAACCCACGCAGACACGGGGAGAATGTGCAAACTCCACACAGACTGTCACCTGAGGCCGGAATTGAACTCGGATCCCTGGCGCTGTGAGGCAGCAGTGTTAACCACTGTGCCACCGTGCCGCCCCTTCAAACTTGACACGGGTGTAGGGATATCTGTACCGGCTGATCACCTTGCATGGCTGTACACAATTCCTGTTCAACCTTCTGATGAAAAATTCCAGGGACTGGGAGGAACAAATCTACATGTTAAGGGTCAGGTTACCACCACACTATGCCACAAGTGATGACAGATCACACAGACCCTTGAGATCCATAGCAAACAAAGCATTTCCCCACTAAGCAGGAACATGTGCTTACATTTAGGCATCAGACAGAAAGGAGATGTGATTCATCCCATTGGACACCAGGGTCACATTCCACCAGGAATTTCCACAACTTTCTCAAGGGTTCCTCTTTTGATGGCAAGAGCTTGAACAGTGCAGCAAACAATAACAAGTCTCGACACTCATTCTAGGCTGAACCGAGCCCTCGGGCTGTCCAGACAGGTTGGTTCAGGACATCAAGGGTTTGCTCAGTCAGAATCCCCATTGCTGCGTGGCTCTACTTATCCCAGAGTTCCACATCTGTGCCCCAGTGCTTGGCACGATTCAGGAGCCAGTTGGTGGAAAGGATATCTCTTGATCCTGGCAGTCACCTGGTGGAGGTGTTGCGGACTGACCATAACATGGAAGAGTCACAAGCGTTGCCAGAGAGCCAGGCGCAGACTGGCAAGACCCGCTGCCCGTGGTCACAAACAAGTTGAACAATGAACAAATGGAAGCCCTTTTCTGTCGCTAAACAAATCGGATTCGTGACAGGCCCGATTTTACCAGCGTGTTGCTCCCGCTTTCGGGTGGGAAAACGTGGTAAAGTTGGACGTGAGATGAGTAGCGCGATGAGTAGCGGAGGGGAGGGGGTGTCCGCCGCCACTCTGCCTGAGATCGGTGGAGGGGAAGGGGGGTCTGCTGCCACTCTGCCTGAGATCGGTGGAGGGGAAGGGGGGTCTGCTGCCACTCTGCCTGAGATCGGTGGAGGGGAAGGGGGGTCCGCTGCCACTCTGCCTGAGATCAGTGAGGGGGAAGGGGGGTCCACTGCCACTCTGCCTGAGATCAGTGAGGGGGGGAAGGTGGGGGGAGGGACCTGCGATCAGTCTGGGTGGGGTGGGATGAGCGGATAAGGGGGTCAGTAATGGGGTGGGGCAATGTCTGTGGGGGCCACAGGGAGGCATTATCCGGCCTGGGAGGGATGTGGCAAGGGAGCCACATTCTATCTTTTTTTTGTCTGTGCATGTGCAGTTGGAGGCGCCGATCGGAGCTGCAGGATTTCGGGTGCGTTAAGTCCCGCCCACAGGCTTCTACAGCACGGTTCGGAATTGCTGATATTTTCTCAGGCAAAGTGCGTATGGGGGCACCAGAGTACGGGTCTAAAAGTCGGATCTGAAACACTCCCAGTTTCAAGTCCGCCCAGCACTTAGAATCAAAATGGTAAAATAGGGCCCGGAGTGTCATGCATGCAGTTTAGCAGTGGGAAATCTCAGTGTCTCTCTCTTACATTTCAACCTCTGCATGGAAAGGTATTGAACTGTTAGCACTTCGCAAACAGTGACCTGCCAAGAACAGGACGATGGCACAGTGGTCAGCACTGCTGCCTCACAGCGCCAGGGAGCCGGGTTCAATTCCCGGCTTGGGCCACTGTCTGTGTGGAGTTTGCAAGTTCTCCCCGCGTCTGCGTGGGTTTCCTCCGGGTGCTCTGGTTTCCTCCCACAGCCCAAAGATGTGCAGATTAGGTGGATTGGTCATGGTAAATTGCCCCTTAGTGTCCCAAGATGTGTAGGTTGGATGGATTAGCCATGGTAAATCTGTGGGGTTACGGGGATAGAGTGGAGGACAGAGCCAGAGTAAGATACACTGTCAGAGGGTCAGTGCAGATTTGATGGGCTGAATGGCTGTAGGGATTCGACGAACAGAATGCTGACTGATGTTGCTGATGTCACCTGAAATGGCTTGGAAGGAGCCAGAGGAATAAATAATTACAGCCATGGTGATATTTACCATGATGTGGAGATGCCGGCGTTGGACTGGGGTAAGCACAGTAAGAAGTCTCACAACACCAGGTTAAAGTCCAACAGGTTTATTTGGTAGCAAATACCGTAAGCTTTCGGAGCTTGCTGCTCCTTCGTCAGACTTGCACAGACCACTCCATCTGACGAAGGAGCAGCAAGCTCCGAAAGCTTATGGTATTTGCTACCAAATAAACCTGTTGGACTTTAACCTGGTGTTGTGAGACTTCTTACGATATTTACCATCACAGGCAGGGCAGTACATATTGTGGTGCTAGGCTTCAGATCATACGACAATAGATCGTATAAATTAAACCACAGTGCAAAATGCACGTGGCCTAACACTATTATCTTCTCTGAATCTAATCTGATCATGAAGTTGATCTACATTAACAAAAAAGTCTCTTTTTTCTTGGAACTGAAGATTTGTAGTCCACACAGGATAACAACCTGACTGACAATGCCTCTAAACACTGCTCCTGTGTGAGGGTCAACCATGGTGTTCATTTTCAGAATGCCTGCATGCTCCAATGCCTCCTGCATTCTTGGCTCCTTCACCACCTTCTTATCAACTGTGCAAGTCTTGAATGTCTTCTTTGCCGCCCCTCCTCCTGATCTGGGAGGCTCCCGGGGGAAGGCCCGGCAGGTCCGCATTCAACAGTTGAGAGACAACCAGCATATCCTGCGAGACAGTCTTGGCCTCCACAAGCACACTCACTCGATAACAGTATTAAATATAGAAGCACGAGCTAAAACAGTCAAACACCTGACCCAAAAAACACTCCAGGCCTGTGGTTCCCAACTGGTGTACCATGAAGAGATCCCCAAGTGTGCGGCAAAAAAAAATTTTTTAATGACTCAACATTTAAACTAAAATTAACCTTCATCTTCAGCTCTGTGGCCTGCAACTCCAAGACCCTACGAATCTTAGACCTCCTGTGCATGCATTGTCTGGGAAAGAGCTGCACACGCGCAGTTTAGATTTTGGTCAGGTCCATGCGCGTGGCCAACGGGACTTGAAGCTGAAGGCAAAGGTCCCATGCACTTGCAGAGAAAATGAAAACTCAAAAAGGGGGCAAAAACCCTGGGAGAAGTGAGGGAGATAGGGACGAGATTTAGAAATAGAGGACAGGCAAACCACTGTTGTGAAAACCCATCTGGTTCATTCATGCTGTTCCGGGAAGGAAATCTGTCGTTGTTACCTGGGGCGGCACAGTGGCACAGTTGTTGGCACTGCTGCCTCATAGCGCCAGGGACCCGGGTTCAATTCAGTCCTCAGGTGACTTCTGTGTGCAGTTTGCATGTTCTCCCCGTGTCTGTGTGGGTTTCCTCAGGGTGCTCTGGTTTCCTCTCACACACCAAAGTTGTGCGGGTTAGGTTGATTGGCCATCCTAAATTGCTCCTTCGTGTCAGGGGGATCAGCAAGGTAAATACGTGGGGTTATGGGGATAGGGCCTCGGTGGGATTGATACCGGCACATGCCCAAAGGGCCGAATGGCCTCCTTCTGCACTGTAGGGATCCTATGATCCTATCCTATCCTATCCTACGTTTAATCCTATGAACCTATGATTAGTTCTATGGTCTGGCCTGCAAAAACCCATCTGGTTCATCAATGTCCTTTAGGGAAGCAAATCTGCCATCCCTAGCTAGTGTGGCCTACATGTGACTCCATACCCACAGCCATGGGATTTACTCTTAACTGCCCTCTGCAATGGCTGAGCAAGCTACTCTGTTCAAGGGCAATTAGGATTGGGTAACAAACACTGGCCTTGCCAGCTATGCCTACATCCCATCAAAGAATAAATTGAATACATTTTTCACATGAGAATGGTCAACAGAAAGATTAGATTCCAACATGGCGTGGAGAACTATTGGGATCATTTGAAAAAATTGTTGCATGCTGCAATGAAGATGGGTTTCAGATCCTTCTGCACAGGTGTGTTAAAAAGGGTCAAGTCGTCAGCCTCGGTAATACATTTGCAGGAAATAATTTAATAACTATCTTTTCCCCTCAGATAACTTGAACAACAGACTTCCTGGGCAGCACAGTTTCATGTCATAAATCCATCTTTGTGTAGTTACAATATTAGACTGGGACGAGGCAGAATATTTAAGAAACTCCCTGCTGTTAAAATCTGGTTCAGCGTATTCCATAAAAAATACTACAGATTGTTGTAAAAAAAAGAGTTAGCTTGCCAAGGCATTACTCAAATGACACGCAGATATGAAGTGCTGAAATCCTGCCCTTTGAGGAATGCCATTATAGCAGTCAAGTGGGTAACAAACCTGAAAAACCAGGATATTGTGTTAGCGGAATTAGAAAAACAAGCAGAGGCCACGGGTCAGGAAACAGTAAAGTCTTACAATAATCCAACATACCTCCACTCCATCACAGTACTGGTGAGTTATAGAGCTCCCAGCACTCAAAACACTTACATTCAGAACCCAGTAACTCTTTTAGCAGCTTACTTTATGGTTCAGGTACTTGAAGGGGGAGAGACAGCTCCCAGGCTATTCTAAACTAGTTATTCCCTTCAGTGGTTTTGTTGACATTCCAGATGGTGAAAGTGATGCCTCCAGCCTCCCAATCCATACTTGCAATTCCTCTTATCTACCTCCCACTGTGTACCATCCAGTAAGTTAGAGAACATGACCTGTTGGCTACCTGTCCCAGCTGCCTTTGTCTCAATGTCTCACTTTTTCCATTGTCTGGCTCATCTTTTCCACCCTTCTCCCTCCCCTATTCTTTTTGGGTCTCTCTCTCTCTGTTTCTCTCCTTCCTGTTGGGAAATGGTAGGTCAGGTATCAGGGGGTAAGGTTCCACTAGCTGTGATAAGCTGCAATTGGGTTGCGGATGGTTACTAACCCATGATTTCTCTTCATCACTTGTGCTTCCACCCAGCTCTCACTTCTGGAACATTCCTACACACCTTTTAACTTGCCATTTCATCACTTCCCATTTGAACACCCCATTCAACAACTGAATTCTCATCTCCCCCTCATTCTGCTGTCATTCACCTCACTCTTCACCGTCCATCCACTCGCTCCCTTCAGGGGCAGGGTACCAAAAAGCCACAGACCTCCTCACATTCAACCTTTAATTCCTAATCTCTCTAAGCCCCAGCTTGGGTATGGCTCCTGCTCTGACAAAGACCGCAAGCAACTACAAAGATTGTGAATGAAGCCCCATCCATCACGCAAACCAGCCTTCCATCCATTGACTCTGTCTACACATCCCGCTGCCTCAGCAAAGCAGCCAGCATAATCAAGGATCCCACGCACCCTGGGCAGATTCTCTTCCACCTTCTTCTGTTGGGAAAAAGATACAAAAGTCTGAGAACATGTACCAACCGACTCAAAAACAGCTTCTTCCCTGCTGCCACCAGACTTTTGAATGGACCTAGCAAATATTTTGAGTTGATCTTTCTCTACACCCCAGCTGTGACTATAACACTACATTCTGCACCTCTCCTTTCCTTTTCCCGTATCTACTCTATGAATGGTGTTTTGTCTGTGTAGCACACAAGAAACAATGCTTTGCACTGTATCCCAATATATACAATATTTCTAAATCAAATCAACCCTTCTTCATAGAACCCTACAGTGCAGAAGGAGGCCAGTCGGCCCATTGAGTCTGCACCGACCACAATCCCACACAGGCCCTGTTCCTGTAATCCCACATACTTACCCTGCTAATTCCGTGACACTAAGGTCAATTTAGCAAGGCCAATCAACCTAACCTGCACATCCTTGAAATGTGGGAGGAAACCGGAGCACCCGGAGGAAACCCACGCAGACATGGGGAAAATGTGCAAACTCCACACAGACAGTGACCCGAGGCCGGATTTGAACCTAGCTCCCTGGCGCTGTGAGGCAGCCGTGCTAACCACTGTGCCACCGTGCCTCCCATGGCTCTTGTCCTCCCAATTCCTACATGACTCCCTCAGTGAGGGATAATTTTCTTTCAAAATTCAATTTTGTGAGAAAAAATAAGAAAAATCGAACCACAATGAAGATAGACATTATGCTCTGCCTGCTTTTATTTCTACCAACCCCTTTTTTTCTGTTTTGGGGGTGATAATTTGTCTCATAGTTTTAATTAATCAGAACATTAACTTTCCTACTAATCAACAAAACACAGGAGAGATAATTCACTGGCTACCACGTGAAATTTTAGAACTTAAGTTATGCTAATTGCACTTGTACAATTTTAATTTGGAAAACATCAGTTCATTACTGAGCGATATTATTCCCTTTGTGCTAGTTAATTATTCAGTAGGGCTGATTTTAACTGCCTTCATCTGCCATTAATAATGGTCCCGTGCTTGTGACCATTTCAAACAATAAGCCCTTTTAATATGGAAACTAGACTCCTGTGATGTAAATAGAATCTGATGGCCATTTTTGGCGGAACCAGCAGAGTGCAGATTATTCCAATGCTGTTTGGTTCGCCTCCCATCTTTCACTTTACCAAGTCTCAAGTTCTTCCAAAAATCTGCTCGCCTTATCCGAACTCACATATCCATCCCTTTCACCCATCCGCCCTTTGGTCACGTATCAATGTTGACTCTGGTCCAACAACGTCTTGATGTTAACAATCTCACCCCGGTGTTCGAATCGCTACATGGCCTCCCTATGTCTATAATGTCCCCCAGACCGATAGCCCAAATTTGCATTCCTCCAACTCTGGTTTCTTGTGCATCCTCACTTCGCTTCATCCCGCCAAGATCAGCCATGCCTTTAACTGTCTGGAATCCCTCCCTTAAATCTCTGCCTCTTTCTCTCCCCCTTTGAGACAATTCTTAAAGCCTACCCATAATGATTTTAATCAGGTAATTGAGGTTGGCCTGATTGAATCTGAACTGCTTGATTGAGGGCCAAATTGATAGTCCAATCAGGGAGCCCCATGCTCTGCACTTAAAAAGGAGTGACAGTTCCTCTGGCACTCTAGATGTAGACTGCAAACTGAGAGCACTCTGTATAGTGTTGTTGGATCTTGTAAATAAAGGAAGTTTGGTGAAGGACTTCCGCCTCCGAAGGCTTATTACAGTACCATTTTTATCATGCTTTTGGTCACCACCCTTTGGCATGGTGTCATTTAGTGTAGTTATGCTCCTCTGAAGTGTGGTGGAAAACTACATTGTGTTAAAGGCATTATACAAAAATAAGGTATCATATATTTCACAGTTTTGTCAAAGCTATACTTACACAGGCAAGTGGAGTGCATTACATCACACTCCTGACTTCTGCCAGGTAGATGATGGAAAGAAATTGGAAAGTCAAGATCTGGGAGTCACTTGCTTCAGAATACCCAGCCTCTGACCTGTTCAGAGTATTTATGTGATTGGCACTTTTGAATTCAATGGTGACCCCATGTCGACACTATAGTTAAGAAAGCCTACCAACTCCTCTACTTTCTCAGAAGGCTAAGGAAATTTGGCATGTCAGCTACGACTCTCACCAACTTTCACAGATGCACCATAGAAAGCATTCTTTCTGGTTGTATCACAGCTTGGTATGGCTTCTGCGCTGCCCAAGACCGCAAGAAACTACAAAAGATCATGAATGTAACCCAATCCATCACACAAACCAGCCTCCCATCCATTGACTCTGTCTACACTTCCCGCTACCTCGGAAAAGCAGCCAGTATAATTAAGCACCCCACGCACCTCAGACATACTCTCTTCCACCTTCTTCCGCCGAGAAAAAGATATAATATCTGAGGTCACGTCCCAACCGACTCAAGAACAGCTTCTTCACTGCTGCCATCAGACTTTTGAATGGACCTACCTCGCATAAAGTTGATCTTTCTCTACACCCTTGCTATGACTGTAACACTACATTCTGCACCTTCTCCTTTCCTTCTCTATGAATGATATGTTTTGTCTGTGTATCGCACAAGAAACAATACTTTTCACTGTATATTAATACATGTGACAATAATAAATCAAATCAAATTGAAAGTGTGATGATGTAGGATTCAATGATGGTAATGCCATTGAATGTCATAGATAGATAGATAGAATCCCTACAGTGCAGAAGGAGGCCATTCGGCCCATCGAGTCTGCTCCGACCACAATCCCACCCAGTCCCTACCCCCACATATTTTACCCGCTAATCCCTCTAACCTACACATCTCAGGACTCTAAGGGGCAATTTTTAACCTGGCCAATCAACCTAACCCGCACATCTTTGGACTGTGGGAGGAAACCGGAGCACCTGGAGGAAACCCACGCAGACACGAGGAGAATGTGCAAACTCCACACAGACAGTGACCCGAGCCGGGAATCAAATCCGGGACCCTGGAGCTGTGAAGCACCAGTGCTAACCACTGTGCTACCGTGCTACCACTGTGCTACCGTGCCGCCACTCATGGAGTGGAGGCCCGGTTCCTTTTGCTGGAGATGGTCATTGCCTGATCCTGCCTGGTGAGTTGTTAATCATCACACATCAACCTAAGCCTGGATGTTGTCCAAATCTTGCTGCATGCTCTCAGGACTGATTCACCACCATCTGAGGGATTTCATCAGGAGCTTGAACAATGCACAGTCAACAGCCAAAATCCCCACTTCTGAACTTACGATGGAAGCAATGCCGTAGATGATGCAACTAAAGATAGTTTGCCCTAGAATGCTGTCCTTAGGAACATCTGTAATAATGTCCTGGGAGTTGAGGTGATTAACCTCCAACACTCACAGCCAGTTTTGTCTGTGCCAGGTATGACCCTCGCCACTGGATGATTTCCCAAGGATCGTTGGTTTAATGCTGACTTAATGTCAAGGATGCGTTGAGGGTTGGGGCAGGTGTTCATGACGGAACTCAAACTTGGCATCTCTGATCAGGCCATTATTGTGGAATCAGTACTGTTGGGGATTCCTTGCATCATTTGCCGATGATTGGAGGCAGTTTGATAGGGCAATAACTGGTCATCTTGAATTAGTCCTGCGTATTTTGTGCATGGATGTCATTTTTCACATAATCAGGTTAGTGTCAATACTGTCACTGTACTGGAACATCTCAGTCTGGTGTTGGATTGGCGTGGACAAGATGAGAGGTCACACACCACCGGGTTATATTCCAACTTCATTTATACTTAACTGCTTGCATTTGTCTATCAGCACTCGTGATTACCAGGAAAGACTTGTTTTTCAGCTGGCCTACTTTGCACTGCACTGTCTGCACTTATCTTTTGAATCATAGGATCCTATAGTGCAGAAGGAGGCCATTCGGCCCATCGAGTCTGCACTGACCACAATCCCACCCAGGCGCTATCCCCATAACCCAATGCATTTACCCTAGCTAGTCCCCCTGACACTAAGGGTCAATTTTGCATGGCCAATCCACCTAACCCGCACATCTTTGGATTGTGGGAGGAACCGGAGCACCCGGGGAGAATGTGCAAACTCCACACAGACAGTGGCCCAAGCCGGGATTCGAACCTGGGTCCTGGCGCAGTGAGGCAGCAGTGCTAACCACTGTGCCACCGTGCCCCCCTTGATACTCTTGGTTATGTGTTAGTGTCGGGCCATCGTCACTCCCGCCTATGTATTCTGTGCCTCCACACCTCATTCCACTTCACCTGATGAAGGAGCAGCGCTCTGAAAGCTTGTGATTTCAAATAAACCTGTTGGACTGGTGTCATGTGACCCCTCACCTAGACTAGATCCAGAACACGGGTTCTCAGTACAACAGCTGCAATGTTGTCAGGTCCCATTGTCATCACTCTATCCACTTGATATTTCTTAGGATCATGTCGAGTGAATTGAATCGGCTGCAGACTAACATCTGTGATAGTGGGATCCTCAGGTGGAGGCCAAACGAATCATCCACTGAAGGTGAACGCAAATGCTTCATCTTTGTCATTTGGACACATTGCCATGGTTCCATCATCATTGAAAATGGGGATCTTCTGAGAATTATCTCTTCCCACTAGCTGTGTAATCTTGTAGAATTGCAGAAGAAGGCCATTCAGCCCATCGAGTCTGCACTGACTCTCTGACAGAGCATCCCATCCATGCCCTATGCCCATAACCACACATATTTACCCTGCTAATCCCCCTAACCCACACATCTTGGGACATTAAGGTGAAATTTAACATGGCCAGTGCACATATCTGCACATCTTTGGACTGTGAGAGGGAACCGGAGCACCCGGAGGAAATCCACGCAGACACTGTGTAAGTTGGAACCAGCCGTTAACAGGTGATGGGTCTGAGTCTGTTTTGCAGCATGAGTGGGTCCTTGAGAATACACAGAATGTTTCAAGTGTTGATTGTACTTGAAGAAAATCAGGATACTTATTGAATACTGACTGCTAAAAATGTCAAGGATTCTGAATAGCTGCGTGTATAGGTGATAAGGGTACAAATGAAGGATTGAAATGATACTAAATTCTATTGGTTAACAGTACACACCAAACTGTAAGGCTATTGGTGCTTTAACTGGCATGTTCTCTCTCATTGGGTAAAAGGTGCTATAACTGATACTGTTCTGCGGAACTCTGTTAAAGCACCATAGTGAAATTCACTATGTTCTCCTTGCTAGCACGTAATAAAGCTTGGGAGATTGAGTACTTTGTGCTTTGTCTGGTTATCCTCAACAACACAGGGAGAACACGCAAACTCCACACTGTCACCCAAGGCTAGAATTGAACCTGGGTCTCTGGCACTGTGAGGCAGCAGTGTTAACCATTGTGCCACCATGCCTTCCTCATTGCCATTAACAGCTGATGGTGGGAGGGTTTCAGAGGTTTAACCTGATCCATTTCTTGTGGGATTGTTTAGGTCTGCCTATTGCATGCAGGTTTTGCGGTTTAAATGCATGTAGACCTGAGTTGTAGATTTACCAGATTGGCACCCAATGTTCAGATGCTGTGCTGATGCTGCTTCTCCTACATCGAACCAAGGTTGGCCTTTTATCTGAACGGTGATGGAGGAACGAGGGATGTGTCAAGCTAGGGGATTACACATTTTGGTGCTGCTAAGCAGTTTGATTGCTGGTGGCCCAAAATGAAAGTACAGTCACATAATATTTATGGTGTTAGTACCCCAGAGGTCTTGGCCAATAATCCAGGAAGCCTGCTTAAATCCCACCTCAACAGTGTGGGAATCTGAATTCTCTGGCCTCCTCTTGTGGAGGAAGTGGCCACCGTTGGCCAGCAGCAGGATCTGCTGGGATTTCTCACTGACTCTGCCACACGCCACCTGAAAACGCGTCACAGAATGAACTCACGGAAAATTCTGAGCAAAGTCTACATTTATATTGCACCTTTTACAATGTCCCAAATCAGTTTACAACCAATTAGTCACTGGTCCAATGTAGGCAATGTAATCAAATGATAGATCATGGCCTATTCCTAATATATGTGTGAGTACGTCATTCTGGGATGGATTAAACGAACTGGGCTCAAAGGCCTTTGTCATCATAATTATCTGACGAATGGAGGGAGGAATTTTTTTTAATTCATTCGTGGGACACGGGCATCACTGGCTGGCCAGCATTTATTGCCCATCCCCAGATGCGCTCGGAGGGCAGTTGAGAGCCAACCACATTGCTGTGGCTCTGGAGTCACATGTAGGCCAGACCGGGTAAGGACAACAGATTTCCTTCCCTAAAGGACATTAGTGAACCAGATGGGCTTTTTCCGACAATCGACAATGTTTTTACGGTCAGCAGCAGATTCTTAATTCAAGCATTTTATTGAATTCAAATTCCACCATCTGCCATGGCGGGATTCGAACCTGGGTCCCCAGAACATGAGCTGAATTTCTGGAATCATAGTCTAGTGATAATACCACGAGGCCATTGCCGCCCCATGGCTGGAGTTCTGTTTATTTAGTTGCTAATGAAAGTTTACTGTGAGTGGGTTTGAGATTGCCAGGATAGGAGGGCAGAGCGGGCTTACAGTGAATGAGTAATTTGTTTTACACGACGCATTGTTCTTTACAGATTTTCCATTGACTTCTACCTTGCCCTTGTGTCTACTTACCTGTTCTCCCACTCAACCTTGATGCTTCTTATGAGCTTTTTTGAGGTATTGAAATATTGTGATAAAGCTGTGTTGCATTGTAGATATGGAAAATATATTGCAGTGAGAAGCAGCAATTCTCTTCAGACTTACTGATCATGAAGCAGTTACAATTGTGAACCATTCAGGGGGGAATTTGAGCCCGCACTCTCTGCGCGTGGGATCATCGGGGCAGGCACAAAATGCTGAGTGATTTGGGAAAAACGCAATCCTCTACAATGATCGCGTTTCCTGATTTTCCCCGCCCCTCCCTGCAACATCACGAAGGCTCCCGCCCACAAATGGCAGGAACCACATCTTAAATAGATTTGAATACATTTTAATCTGATTAGGAGGCCCACACGATTCCCCGCCCCCTCAATAAATATTCACACCTTGCTGACATGACATCAGCGAACTTGACCACAGGTTTGACCAAATGAGAAATTATTGAGGGGATCCCTCTGGGGGAGGGGGAGTGGAGGGAGGGGGGGGGGGGCGATCACAGAGGTGAGTTTAGCTCCCGAGGGGATTTCTCTCCCTGGCCCTGTGTGCAGGATCCCTGACAAAGTGGCCACTGTTAACAATCTCACTCCAGTTTTCAAAAAGTACTTCAAAAAGAATCATAAATAATTGAGGAATTATTGCTTGAGATTAATGGGGGCGAATTTCAGGTCACATTCACCGTCAGAGAGAACGGCGATAAGGGCAGATAATCCGGAGAGAATCGGGGAAAAGCGATTCCCTCTGGGAGAGATCACGTTTCCTGATTTTCCATGCCCCTCGCCGGTGATATCACAAGGTTCACACCACAAAAGACGAGAACCTCATTTGTATAGATTTGAATGAATTTGAATTCACCCCCCACCCCCACCCCGTCACAGGATCCTCCCTCACTGAATATTCAAACCTCGCTGATGTCATGTCATGTCCGCAGGGTGTACAACAGCTTCAACAGAATGAGATTCAGCCAACGGGGATCTCCCCTGAGGGAGCAGAGGTAAGTATAGACACTTCCCGGAGCAGAGGGACATGCCATGGCACTAACCCCGGCACTGCCCCTTTGCACAGGTTGGCACAGTGCTACCCTGGCAGTGCCGACCTGTGCTAGGGGGCCGTGCCAGGAGTGGGCCCTCATAGGAGCCCCATGGTGCAAGGTTGGGTGGTTTCCAGTTATGTGTGGTGGTGGGGGGGGGCCGGCAGCAGTGTGGAGAGCGGGCAGTGAGGGGGGAACGTGCTGGCACGGGGGGGGAAGTGGGCAGTGAGGGGGGGGAGAAACGCCAGCAATAGTTTTGTGGTGGTGAGGGGGGAAAGACAGCCTCGTAAGATTGTGGGGGTGAGGGGAACACCCGATGATTGTAAGGGGGGCGGGGAGGTGGAATGTTTATTTCAGATGTTGATCGGGGTACCCTTTAAAGCTAGCGCCTTGAGCACTGTGGAGCCAGCCCTGCTGGCTCTATCAGGCCCACCCTGCCAGAGTGATGGCATAAACCATGCCCACATGCTCACTGATTTCTTTCACCCTGAGGGGCTCAACATGGAGTGAAAACTAAGCCGCGTCGCTGTAGACCACACCTGGTTTTCAAGTCAAGGTGTGGTCTACTGGTTTTCTGTCTCAGCCTGACATTTTGAAAAGAAATAAGGTAAGGTTCTGCCCTATAGTGTGCAAGTGTGTTTCTCACATCCGTACAATATTCTGCTGCACCAATATCCATGGGTTACAACACCTGTTAAATTCAAAGCGAGGCAATCTTACCTTCCCGTCCCGCTGTTGCACAGAAGAGAAATCTGCGCATGCACAATTACGCCCTTTGCTGTAAGCTGCCAGCCTTTGGGCGAGCCTAGGCCCTGCCCCCTCCCCCTTCTGGCAGGAAACAGATCTTGCTTCATTCTTTACTCAGAGTGTGGCAAGATAGGATTTTTATCTCGCCCAAAAGAACTGGCGCGATTCTCTTTCATTTGCACGCTTGTTCGGCACTTAGAATTGTTTTTGGTAAGATCACCCCCAGAGAGCGGGATTTTCTGGCTGTTCCCGCTGGCAGGATTGCCTGGTGGTGTGCCATCGCCACGGGTTTACCAGCGGCAAAGTGTGGAAACAAAGCCAATGCAGGCCACCTCCGCATAATGCACTGCGACGGGCACACAGAAAGTCCTGTCCAGATTGTCATACAGTAGCATCTGTCCGTGATTATTGCCAGCAATAATTTTGGTTTTTTTTGTTTATTAGTGTCACAAGTAGGCTTACATTAACACTGCAATGAAGTTACTGTGAATCCCCTAGTTGCCACATTCTGGCGCCTGTTCGGGTACACCGAGGGAGAATTTAGCACGGCCAATGCACCTAACCAGCACGTCTTTCAGACTATGGGAGGAAACCGGAGCACCCAGAGGAAACCCACACAGACACGGGGAGAACGTACAGACTCCATCCACACAGTGACCCAAGCCGGGAATTGAACCCAGGTCACGAGCACTGTGAGGCAGCAATGCTAACCACTGTGCCACCGTGCCGCCCTTGGGCTCTTCAAGGATTTAAAATAAAACCTTTGAAATGCATGGCAAGTTGATGAGGAAATGACAGGTAAATGGAGGGCTTGTGATCCTTCATCGGCACTCTTCTTCAAAGGTTGCGCTTTTATCCTTCCCGGAGCTACTTTGAAGCAAGAATCATTTAAGATGGTTAACTAAGCCCAGCTTCTAGTGCAGGTAATCTCCTGCAGCCTCTGGGCTGCCGTGGGGTCCAGGACTGGGGCTGGCTGTCGCACTGAGCCAGTTTTGTCTTGTAAATGTAGAATGTGTCGTCCACTAGGAATGTTAAAGGCGAGTGCTGTTTAACAAGTTCCAGTTTGCAAATTAATACGACGTGTCTGGGGTTCGATTCACAATGAAAAGAGCTACACCCCTGCAAAGTTAAAGTGGCAACAATTACTTTTGTTTTAATAGATCTGTAGCCCGTCCAGGGGAAATTGGTTCTGGTTTGAAAGGGAAATGGGGAGTAGGCTCCAACATGTCTAAAAATGTAATAGAGTGTGGAAAAAAAATTAAAATTTACAGGGTGAAGGCGTAGCATTAGCCGAAACTGTCTAGAAATCGAGTCGTGTGACCTTGGCGTTCATATCCCCTTCAAAGATAACTGCTGAAATCTGAGCTTCTGTATAGGTTTTTTCTTGCAAGAGCAGTGAAGGAATGTTGACTATACCTGTAGCTTAAGGTATAAAAAGTCAATTTCCCACTGCTGTTCCAAGATGTGACAGGGCTGGGGGTCAGGCTGTCAAACCTCCAGGACTCTCCTAGAGTCTCTGCAAGAGGCTTAAGAGAACTATCCGAGGAAATAGACACCTTTTCCTTCTCAGCCTTGCTGCAACCCTCACATTCCAGGGAAAATGGGAATTTTATTTTGCTTTTCTCCGCAGTGAACGTGTTTCAGAAAAACTCAGTCGTTAATGGAATCATAGAATCCCGACAGTGTCGAAAGAGGCCATTCGGCCTATCGAGTCTGCACCAACAAGAATCCCACCCAGGCCCTATCCCCATAAGCCCATATATTTACCCCACTAATCCCTCTAACCTACGCAAGACGGGACACTAAGGGGCAATTTAGCATGGCCAATGTACCTAACCCGCACATCTTTGGACTAATGACTTTACATCATCCCGTGAAAGGTTTGGGGATCCATCCAAGTTTATTTATTATTGTCACAAATAGGCTTACATTAACACTGCAATGAATTTAGTGTGAAAATCCCCTCGTCGCCACACTCCGGCACCTGTTTGGGTACATTGAGGGAGAACTTAGCACGGCCAATGCACCAAACCAGCATGTTTTTCGGACTATGGGAGGAAACCGGAGCACCCGGAGGAAACCCATGTAGACACGGGGAGAACATGGAGACTCCACACGTAGCCCAAGCCGGGAATCAATCCCGGGTCCCTGGCGTTGTGAGGCAGCAGTGCCTAACCACTGTGCCACCGTGCCACCTGACCAACCCAGCATTGGCAACCTAAAGTGGGGGAAGGGGATGGTTAAGGACAGTCAGTGCTCAGCAAACTTGCCATGGGCAGGAGGGTAAAGATGCGGTTGAAACGGTGCCAGTTTTGGAAAGTGCAGGGGGACCCAAAGAGCTGGGATTGGGGGCCCAGTGGCTTTATTCTGCTGACAGAACATTTGGTCAGATGAAGACGACAGGGTGTATTTATACTACGAGTTCAGCAATATGGCGCTCAGCATTTTTTACAGATGCACCCTAGAAACCATCTTTTCTGGATGTATCACAACTTGGTATGGCTCCTGCTCTGCCCAAGACTGCAAGAAACTACAAAGTGTTGTGAAGTCCAACACTATCCATCACTGAAACCAGCCTCCCATCCATTGACTCTGTCTATACTTCCTGCTGCCTCGGGAAAAACAGCCAGCATAATCAAGGACCCCAACTTCTTCCTTCAGGAAAAAGATACAGAAGTCTGAGATCACGTACCAACCGACTCAAGAACAGCTTCTTCCCTGCTGCTGTCAGACTTTTGAATCGACCTACCATATATTACGCTGATCTTTCTCTTTCCTCTACCTGTAACTGCAACACTATATTCTGCACCCTCTCCTTTCCTTCTCCCCTATGTACTCTATGAAGGGTATGCTTTGTCTGTATAGTGCGCAAGAAACAATACTTTTCACTGTGTCCTAATCCATGTGACACAAATAAATCAAATCAAATCAAATTAAACAGCATTTTCGGCTCTCCATTCACTTTCAATGTTCATGATTGAGTTTAGGAGTTGGGAGATAATGCTGCAGCTTTATAGGACCCTGGTTAGACCCCACTTGGAGTACTGCGCGCAGTTCTGGTCACCTCATTACAGGAAAGATGTTGAAGCCATTGAAAGGGTGCAGAGGAGATTTACAAGGATGTTGCCTGGATTGGGGGGCATGCCTTATGAGGATAGGTTGAGGGAGCTTGGTCTCTTCTCCCTGGAGAGACGAAGGATGAGAGGTGACCTGATAGAGGTTTACAAGATGTTGAGAGGTCTGGATAGGGTAGACTCTCAGAGGCTATTTCCAAGGGCTGAAATGGTTGCTACGAGAGGACACAGGTTTAAGGTGCTGGGGGGTAGGTACAGAGGAGATGTCAGGGGTAAGTTTTTCACTCAGAGGGTGGTGGGTGAGTGGAATCGGCTGACGTCGGTGGTGGTGGAGGCAAACTCGTTGGGGTCTTTTAAGAGACTTCTGGATGAGTACATGGGATTTAATGGGATTGAGGGCTATAGATAGGCCTAGAGGTGGGGATATGATCGGCGCAACTTGTGGGCCGAAGGGCCTGTTTGTGCTGTGGCTTTCTATGTTCTATGTTCTATGTTCTATGATGAAAATCATAAAATTCTCGACCTTACTCCAAAGTGAATTAAAGCAAAATTTCTCCTTCCAGGAAATCTCAATCCACTTCATTCTAATGACAGCTATCTCTCAATGGGCTGAATTTTACATGGAATTATGGTCCCCACCTTTCAGTCTAAAAGTCAGAGTTGAGCCTGCCTGTGCTTGGCCAGCTCACACCGCAGCCACTTAACCACCACCCAGCCAATTGGCTGCCAGCTCTTTTGTCTCAGCAGCACCAGTGGCCATCACTGGGACTACAGCGAATCCGCTGAGCACCAGGGAATTTGCCTGGACCAGACTGACAGACCCCCAAGAAGTGAGAGTGGGGGCCCCAGGGTGGACAGGGCAAGGGTGAAGGAGGGGAAACATGAGGGTGAGGGAATCTTGGATGCAGCCTTCAATGGGCACTGCTATGCCCTAACAGTTATATCATGGATCCCCATGGTGCAGAAGGAGGCAATTTGACCACAATCCCACCCAGGCCCTATTCCCATAACCCCACATATTTATCTTGCTAATTCCCCCTGACAATAGGGTCAATTTAGCATTGTCAATCAACCTAACCCGCACATCTTTGGACAGTGGGAGAAAATTGGAGCACCCGGAGGAAACCCATGCAGGCACAGGGAGAACGTGCAGATTCCGCACAGACAGTGACCCGAGGCCAGAATTGAACCGGGGTCCCTGGCGCTGTGAGGCAGCAGTGCTAACCACTGTGCCACCGTGCCGCCCATCCTGGTCCGGCTGCCAGTTGGCCACCTTTTACTGGGCAGTCTGGACTTTTGGCGTTGGCCACTCCCAACGCGGGAATTGTTCCAATGACAGTGGCTCGTATTTGGCCACTTAAGTGTCTCATTGGTCCATAGGTATGTGGGCTACCTAATGCCTGCCCCACCTGGGGTAAGATACCTGCAGGGGTGAGTGGGGCAGGCGAATAGCACCATGGCACTGTCACATTGCCCAATGTTATGCGCCTGCACTCCCCCCCCCATCCCCCCTGTCTGCTAATCCACCCCAGGAATCCATAAAATTCAACGCGATACAGGTTCCAGCTACACAGTAACTGCGGCATCAATGCAAAGTGAAGCCATTTAGACCAATGCTATACTTGGCAGGTAATACACTGAGCTCAAGTACTGTACACACTTGGTCCAAATTTCCAGTGTTAAAACCAACACTCCCTTTTATCTCACACTCTCCCCCAGTAACTGGCTGTATGTTATTTTTGGTCTACCAGCAGAATTGATTTGTTGCCTCAATAAAACTGTCAGAATTTATGAACCATTGCTAACACAGCTGAAATGCTGATTAAATACCTAGACAGCCAATCTTACCACATGCGGCTAAATTGGCGCAGGATATCACACCCAATCATTCTGCAGCAGCTTTTTTTCCCGCAGCAGGCACTGCGCGCTTAAACTGAAGGAGCTCCTGTCAAGCGGGGCATCAGCTGGGAGTGACAAACAGTACATTCTGGAGAACATTTCGACTGATGTGAAAGTGCAGAGCTTTACAAAGGCAGGATATTTCTGGCTGCAGTGTAATTAGCTGTTAAAACGAGGAAGCCCACAAAGAGTAGGAGACTCCACTCATTAGGGCACCAAAGATTCTGGTTCTTTGATTTATTGCACTTCCTTCCCGTCTGAGTTTCATTGCGAGTCCTTTGATTCAGTTGGAATCATTAATGATTTCTTCACATCCCGCATGCAAGCAGTTGTTTAACTCACCGGTCACTGTTTACCGTCCCATCTAAAGAACATCACTGCAGCATAGGAAAAGAAAACCGCTTCAAATGCAGGCAGCAACTGAATACATGACAGTGCCGGCTTTTTGATAGCCTAAGCAGTGTCTATAAATACATAATGCAGTCACATCAACGAGCTTCGCAGCAGATGCTGCAGCTTTATAGCTCTAAGGCCCAGAATTTCCTTTCTCTGAGGATGAGGGGGGGGGGGGGGGGGGGTTGTACCCAGGGCACCACTCACGTCCCTCTCCCCATCAGCCTCACCCTTCCCCTCCAAGGCCTCCCGACACTCCGATTTAATCGGAGAGTTTGGATGGTTCTGACTTTCTTTATGGAGTAGCTACGCAGGAAATGTTACAAGTATTCAAACCAGTTCTAACTCCTGGGTAACTATGATAATGATTGACCCCCTGATCCTCTCCTCTCCCGCTGGACCTCCTGACGACCCCCTTCACCCCTCCCCCTCCCTCGCCACCCCCAGTGAACTCAACTATTCCCCCTGACTACAATCCCCCTCACTCAATCTTTTGTATTCAAGAGGCGGTTGGATATAGCACTTGGGGCGAATGGGATCAAAGGTTATGGGGAGAAAGCAGGATTAGGCTATTGAGTTGGATGATGAACCGTGATCATAATGAATGGAGGAGCAGGCTCAAAGGGCCGAATGGCCTCCTCCTGCTCCTATCTTCTATGTTTCTATCCCCCCCTCCCCGCTTCGCCCCTCTCTCTCTGTATCCTACTTACCTTACACACAGTGGTGAGTGTCTGGAACAAGCTACCAGAGGTAGTAGTAGAGGCGGGTAAAATTTTGTCTTTTAAAAAGCATTTAGACAGTTACATGGGTACGATGTACCACCACCACCACCACCACCCCCGATGCTGCCCTGGGGAACCAGGAACGCTGAACATTTCTCACCAGGTCCAGATCAGAAGAGCAGGTGAGAAATGGGCAGCTCCTGATCTGGGAGCACAGTCCGCCTGTGACTGTTACTCCACAAAAGCTCTGGCCATATCATTGCAAAACGGATTTTGCCGAGCTTGCTGCTGCTTCTTTTACCGATGGAGCTTTGACATTATCTGTGAGCAAACCGTTCTAACTGCAAGTCCCGCTTGAGGACTCCAGTCCAAAAATCAAGGCTGACACTCCAGTGCAGTGATAAAAGAGTGCTGTACTGTCAGCGGTGCCATCTTTCGGATGAGACATTAAACCCAGGGTTTGCCAGTTCTATTGGGTGGATGTAAAAGTTCCCACAGTACTATTTTGAAGAAGGGGTGACACGATGGCACAGTGGATAGCACCGCTGCCTCACAGCATCAGGGACCCGGGTTTGATTCCTGGCTTGGGTCACTGTCTGTGTGGAGTCTGTACATTCTCCCTGTGTCTGCGTGGGTTTCCTCTGGGTGCTCTGGTTTCCTCCCACATCCAAAGATGTGCAGGTTAGGTGGATTGGCTATGATAAATTGCCCCTTAGTGTCAGGGGGACTAGCTAGGGTAAATACATGGGGTTATGGATATAGGGCCTAGGTGTTATTGTGGTCAGTGCAGGCTCAATGGGCCGAATGGCCTCTTTCTGTACTGTAAGATTCTATGATTCTATAAGAATGGGGGAGTTAACCTGCGTGTCCTGGCCAATATTTATCCATCAGTCTACATCACGCATTTAAAAATAAGATTACCTGGTCACTATTACATTGCTTTGTGTGAGAGTTTGCTGTTTCAACATTGAGGTTGTTGAGGTAAGTAGAGGTTGTAGCAATAAGAATGAACAATAATTCACCAGTTAAAGAACTGGTACATTTTATCATTTGTGTGAATGTCTGTGAGATAGGATAATCTGGAAAAGGCTCGAGTCTGAGAGGATGTATGTCTTTTTAAAATTCTTTCATGGGATGTGGGCGTCACCGGCTCGGCCAACATTTCTTGCCCATCCCTTATTGCCCTTGAATCAAGAGACTTGCCACAGCATTTCAGAGGTGTGGCTAAGCGTCAACCACATTGCTGTGGGACTTGGAGTCACGTGTAGGCCGGACCAGGCAAGGACAGCAGATGCACGGTGGCACAGTGGTTAACACTGCTGCATCACGGCACCAGGGACCTGGATTCAATTCCAGCCTCGGGTCACTGTCTGTGTGGAGTTTGCCTGTTCTCCCCATGACTGCGTGGGTTTCCTCCGGGGGCTCTGGTTTCCTTCTACAGTCCTAAGATGTGCGGGTTAGGTTGATTGGCCACAATAAATTAGTGTCAGGGGTTACGGGGGTAGGACTTGGGTAGAATATTGTTGTTGTTGCAAGCTCAATGGGCCAAATGGCCTCATTCTGCACTGTAGGGATTCAATAGACTCTAAAGGACATGAGTCAACAATCGACCATGGTTTCATGGTCACCAATACCAAGACTAGCTTTCTTTTCCAATTCAGGATTACTCCTTAAATTCAAATTCTACCAGCTGCCATGACGAGATTTGAACCCCTGTCCTCAGAACTTTAGCCTGGGCTTTTGGACTACTAGCCCAGTGATATTACCACCACGCCACTATCTTCGGATGGGGAAAGCATGGCCTAGAACTTGATGGTGCCTGAAAGCAGGGGCACGGAGAAATGCAGGCTGAACATGTCTAGTTGCATGGACACAAGGACAACACGAAACTTGTGCAAGCAGCTGGTTATCATTGCTGCTGTACTGGCTGCGGACCTTCTTGGGAGAGGCAGGGTTGGGAAATCAAGCTCCATGGATGCCACTTCAAGGCAGCAGTACCACACGAAGAGTGGAGGTGCCCTCTGGCTGCAGCCAGCAGTGCAAGTTTGAATGTAGAGAAGTGGCTTTGAGAGGTACAGATAGAGCATCCAGGTTCTCCAATACAGCATTAGAGTGATTCAACAAAAAGGATGCAGAAACATGTGTCCTCCTGGATGAAAAACAAGCAGCTTTCGTTGCCTGACAGAACAACCCAAGATCATAAGTCAAGAAGGCCAACAGCTCAAGGGCAAATCTGGAAGATAACGGACAATTAGAATAGAATAGAATCCCTACAGTGCAGAAGGAGGCCATTCAGCTCATCGAGCTTGCACCAACAGCAACCCCACCCGGTCCCCATCCTTGTAACCCCACGTATTACCCTGCTCATCGCCGCAATTTAGCGTGGCCAATCAACCTAACCCGAACATCTTTGGAGTTGGTGGGAAGATAAAGCCTAAGGGATCTAAAAGTATGACTGCTTGCAAAGCAAATGTTCCCGATGGTGGGTGAGTCCAGAACGAGGGGTCATAGTTTAAGGATAAGGGGTAAACATTTTAGAACTGAGGTGAGGAGAAATTTCTTCATCCCTAGAAGGGGAATCTGTGGAATTCACTACCACAGAAAGTAGTTGAGGCCAAAAACGTTGTGTGATTTCAAGAAGGAATTAGACATAGCCCTTGGGGCTAAAGGGATCAAGAGATATGGGGGGAAGGTGAGATCAGGGTATTGAATTTGATAATCAGCCATGATCAAAATGAATGGCGGAGCAGGCTCGAAGGGTTGAATGGCCCACTCCTGCTTTTATTTCCTATGTTTTTGAAGCCACCAACATTACCTATAGACCAAGGTCTATAGGTAATGGACATTTCCAGCAACTTCTCAACCGTGAATCCAGAGTGGCAGCTGATATTCTCCAGCTATAACCCAGTGCCCTGCAGTAGAATCCATGGGTGAACCTCTATTAATGAGAGAGCTGCAACAAGCAATCAAATACTACATTCTGCACTCTCTCATTTCCTTCTCTGTGTATGGTATGCTTTGTCTGTATAGCACGCAAGAAACAATATTCTTCACTGTATACTAATACATGTGACAATAATAAATAATACACATCAAATCAAAATGGAATGAAAAACAACAAAACGTGCAGCCCCAATGGTATTCTCCCTACCCCCCCACTACCCACACACACCCCCACCCCCCGCCACCCCCACTCATCCTCCAAACACCTCCACCCCAAGAATGTGGCAATTGTAACTGGGTAGGATTTTCCAGACCGGAAAATCCTGCCCGAGATCAACGGACCTTTGCATGGTCCTGTCCCACCTGCTATGATTCCCGTGTCAGGCGGGACGGGAGAAGTCCGCCCACTATCTTCGAGAAGGAAGATAAATCATGTTATGGAGACTACTGAGGTATTTCCCGCTTATCCACCACAGGTAAAATCCGACACACTTTCTACTGAATCGCCGACTTCCTGTGGCTGAGGAACTTCATAGAATCATAGAATCATAGAACCCCACAGTGCAGAAGGAGGCACATCGAGCCTGCACCGACAACAATCCCACCCAGGCCCTAACCCTGTCTAGATGCTGGGCAAGATAAGGGAGATTCTGTTCCCCCTTTGGGAGGGAAGATACCCACCAAGCAACGTCTTGACTCACCGTGGGAAAGGAGTAGGGCAGTGTGGAAGTTAAATTGTTCAAATTAAAGTTTCATGCTTTTTCTGTACAGTAATGGAAAATGTTTATCAGCTTACAGATCTTTGAATGGGGTCAGTGTCTGCTATTCAGCATGAACAGGCTAATCTTCATCTGCGTAGGCCCCATAACATTCTGTTTTTTGGCCTTCACCAGAGGATGAGCAAGATCAGATTTTTCCATAACAAATACCAAAGGCAAGATATGGGGATATGCTATGCAAATGAAGGATTAGCAGAAGACAGTTTTTCATCGAATAAGAAAGGGCAAAAAAAGCTAGGATATAATTGGTGAATATGTATGCAAATGAAGGATTAGAAAAATTGTTTGTTTCTGATTTGCTGTAATTGACTATAATTGCCAAGTTGTTTGTTTGCAACTTCAGGAAGGTGAGTTTGTTTCTCCTTGTGCACAAGTCATTAAAAGCCTAATATCAATTATGCATAGTGTCTAACGCTGTCTTTACCCAAGTTGATTAAGAGTGCCTAAGGTTGCTGGTACCCAGGATCTCTGACAACAGGAGATCAATATCAGGGACCTAGCCCCCAAGGTATTGCTGCAATGCTGAAAAGGGTCTCAAAGACTTCACCAGAGTGGTCAAATAAGAATGTTATCTCTCACCTCAATTACTTCCTGGCTACCTGACTCAAAACTCCCCACTGTGGAGAGAGACAAAAAGAGAGAGAGAGAGAAAGAATGAGAGAGAACGAGAGGGAATGAGTGAACGAGAGAGAATGAGAGTGAATGAGAGAACGAGAGAGAACGAGAGAGAGAGAAAGGGAGAAAGAATCGTGTATCAAGAGAGAGGAAAGAGAGACACACACAGAGGGAGAATTGTATAATTGAGAGTAAAGTGAGGGGGAGAAAAAGAAGCCCATATTAGGAAAGAGAGTGGGAGAGAGAGAGAGCATCCTTACATTGAGAGAGAGAGAGGGAAAATAGTCATCCCATACAAAGAGATGGAGAATGGATGAATCCTGTATCTGGATTGAGAATTCCTTAGTGACAGAAAAGATAGACTTGCATTTAGATGGCACTTTCTACAACCATTGGATGTGGTAAAGCACTTTACAGCCAATTAAATACCTTTGAAGCATAGTCGCATTCACGATGCAGAGAGAGCGAAAGAATCCTATAGAAAGAAGGGAGGGAGGGATCGTCCGTTTTCGAGAGAGAGAGAGAATGAACAAACTTCTTACAGCAATGAGGTCAAGTGTTTGACCCACTAAATTGTGCAAGTCACCACCCTGATTGAAGCATTTCCTTTCTCATATGAGAGACAGTTGCTTCCAAAATCTTCTCCAGTGCTACAATCCGGTGACGGACCGGTAACTTTTGTCTGAAGTTTGAAACTCCAGTTCCGCACTAAGAGGGTTCCATGGTTTATAAAATCTATCTTATGCTCTAACATTCAACATTAACATGAGGTAAATCTCAAATAATAGGCAAATTGTGGTTAAACGCATCACACTGCACATGAAATGGCAGATACGACCAAGCCAGATCTCACAGATTTCTCAACAACCCACTCTGAGTCATAAAACCTTGTTAAAACTCCGTCTCCCTCACAACAGACTTCAATTCTTCACCGTCAAGGGTCTAGCCACTGAATTCCACTGAGCGAGGCTCTGAGTCAGGCTGCCTCAACACTGTCCACCTCCCAATGGTTCAAACTCTTCTCCTGAGACTGCATTCCACTGGATTCACAAAGTTCCACTCCCGCCTCAAACTACTGGCATTTCAACACTTTAGCAGCCTACAGCTTCACTCGGCTGGCACTGCCCCGAGATTTCTTCAAACTCCAGTCTGCATGCTGCACTGAGCTAGAAATGGCACCCAGGGCTTCTCTGAGCCCTAGCTGCACAGAACAGCCCCCTGGGCTTCTCTGAGCCCTAACTGCACAGAACAGCCCCCTGGGCTTCTCTGAGCCCTAACTGCACAGAACAGCCCCCTGGGCTTCTCTGAGCCATAACTGCACAGAACAGCCCCCTGGGCTTCTCTGAGCCCTAGCTGCACAGAACAGCTCCCAGGGCTTCTCTGAGCCCTAACTGCACAGAACAGCCCCCTGGGCTTCTCTGAGCCCTAGCTGCACAGAACAGCTCCCAGGGCTTCTCTGAGCCATAACTGCACAGAACAGCTCCCAGGGCTTCTCTGAGCCCTAACTGCACAGAACAGCCCCCTGGGCTTCTCTGAGCCCTAGCTGCACAGAACAGCTCCCAGGGCTTCTCTGAGCCATAACTGCACAGAACAGCTCCCAGGGCTTCTCTGAGCCCTAACTGCACAGAACAGCTCCCAGGGCTTCTCTGAGCCCTAGCTGCACAGAACAGCTCCCAGGGCTTCTCTGAGCCCTAGTTGCACAGAACAGTTCCCTGGGTTTCTCTGCGAGTTTCAATCCATATGAAGTACAAACTACAACCTATCCCTCTCTGCCTCCCCCACGCCCCCTCCTCCATCACACAGACAGGTGAATTGATGCTAGATAACCTTCTTAAACTCCACCCATCTCCAAGGTGATAGCCTTTCAAGGTTCACTGACTGCATTTAAAGTCATTTAGTTCTAAGGCCCAAAACAAAACATCTTTCTGGACTGCACTTCTTCGCAAGCAATGTCGACTAGTTCTCCAGCTAAGTAAGCCCAGATGCTGTTTTATGGCTCCATTCCTTCTATTCTGTCTCAATTAAACAAACATGAGTAATCTTCTAAACTGACATTCTCTTTTGGCCGTCCTAGCAATCTTTAAAGCCCAGCAGTTTAGTTAGCTTACCTACACATCAACAATCTTCCCAGAACTAAACATTATCTGGAATCATAGAATGCCTACAGTGCAGAAGGAGGCCATTTGGCCCATCGAGCCTGCACCAACAACAATTCCACCCGAGCCTTATCCCATAACCCCGCATATTTACCCTGCTAAACCCCCTGACAATAAGGGGCAATTTAGCATGGCCAGTCAACCTTACCCACACATCTTTGGTGTGTGGGAGGAAACCGGAGCACCCGAAGGAAGCCCATACAAACACGGGGAGAATGTGCAAACTCCACACAAACAGTCACCCAAGGCCGGAATTGAACCCGGGTCCCTGGCGTTGTGAGGCAGCAATGCTAACCACTGTGCCACCGTGCCGCCTTCTATAATATTAACTTGAACCACAAACTAGATATTCATCACATCAATCAGATTATCGAATGAGATAAGCCAATATTTTGTCATTTGTCCAGGAGCCATTTCTTACGGGATCCAAAATGGTTGAGAATGTGCAGAATGATCTTCCCCTTACATAGAATTGCATCGATGAAGAAAGGCTGTTTTAGTGTTTAATACCTCAAGAGAAACAGTAGACGTAATCTCAAGTAGCCACCCTGCTCCCAATTCCCTTTGCTTAGTATTCCAAAAGAAAGTCATGCTTCCATTCTTGTCTGTTACCGAGCCAGAAAGTCTTAAAGTTACAGAAATAATATAAATGACCAAAATCCAGTTTGGGCAATGCGGATAAAAGCCCAAAATAATTCCCCCTTGATCAAAGTAACAGCTTAGGGACATGACAGACAAAATAAATCCTCAATTCTTTTCCTAGAAAAATAACAAGTTTTGTTTTACTCTGAGGTAATGTAATTTTGAGATGTGTGTGTCTGAAACATCAAGTTCACATACCCTCACATATAAACCTTTTCTTAAACAAATCTTGCCAAGCCATAAACATTAGAAATCTTGGTCTTGAGTGTTTCAATGAGTGAAAGGACTATGGGAAGAATTCTCCCATCTTGGACTGAGCCCCATGGCGGGGGCGAGAACAGGAGACCAGCGGGAAGCCAATTCATATCTTCTGGCCCCAACGTTTTAGCAATGCACCCAGGGGTTCACGCCATAGTCTGTGGCAGGATGGGCATGGTGGCATGGGTCTCGCCATCAAATCTGGATGCCATATTGTAAGGGCGCGCAACATCAGTTGAAGAAAGAAAGAAGGACCTCCTGGAAAAGGTGGGCCACTCCAATGACACTGAATCTGGAAGACCCACCTGCTGGATGCGCCCCTCACCCGGTGTTCCATGGTCGCTGGCGGCTCCCATCCCAAACTCTGGAGACAGCCTGAGGCATAGTCCAATCGATTCCCAACTTCTGCACCCAACGCTGTTCCAGATGTGTTCTGGACCGGCCTGTTTACCCGTTGGCATCGCGGAGAATTGGAAGTGAGTGGAAGATTCCGGTCAGGCCTTCACCTGCACCCCATTGACAGAATGCAGAGCAGTTTCACACCAGCCCCCGGCAAGTTCCCCAGTCTGCCTTGGTGGGCAAGAGCGGAAGATCCCGTGGGAAAATTCACGCTGGCATAAAATTAAAATTTTGGACCCCCGCTGAATTCTCCGCAACCCCCTCCCCCCACCTCGTCCGCCATTGAACCCGCCTGTGGGACCATGGGAGAATTCCACCCTACGATTGAATATAGTCCTAAAGCTACTCATTATTGGAATAATTTTGCTGTTGGCATATTAGTATTTAGTTCACAAACATATTACTAGACGAAAACAATACTGATGAGATAGGAAGGTGGTAATGTAAGAGTTAAGTCTAATTCTGTACTCACAGTCCAAGACAGATGGCTTGCTCTCATCTGCATGATAACATCACTGGCTCTCAACATTTGACGATCTGGCTCATAATCTTTATTTCAAATGAAATCAGACTCTGCCTGTCTCTCATCAGCTTCCCGAATCATCTCTGCCATTTTGGAGATCTCTTCTGTGTAATTTCAAAAGAAGGGTCCCCACATTATTCTGATTACGGCCTGACTGCATTAATGCACGACTCTGATGATGAATCTCAGCCTCTAATTAGTTCTGATAGCTTCGCCTTGGCTGGTAACTTACAGTGATGATCAGCAATTGCATCCAAATAATTTGCCCTCTCTTAGAACGGGGCCTTTTATCATGTACACCTGTTTGCCATTTCCATTATCATCATTTATCTCTGGAGTTCATTTGCTATTCTTTAGACCACCTGCTTAATTGGTTCAGCTGTTCAAGAAGGCCATTTATTTCTTCTCTGTGAATCGTGACTGCATTGCGCTGAATCTACATTCATAACCAGAGCTCTGCTCCCAAGATATTTAACAATGCTTTGTGAAAACCCAAAGGCCCCTAATGTCCTGGTTTTGGGATGTGACCCCTGGCAAAAATGTATTCTCTTGATTCAATGGCCGAAGCAGCTTTCTGAACATCACTGGGAGCACAGTGCAACAAACTAACGCTGCATTTGTTTAAAACAAAGGAGAATAAATTTGATTTGATTTATTATTATCACATCATAGAATCCCGACAGTACAGAAGGAGGCCCTTCGGTCCATCAAGTTTGCACCAATCACAATCCCACCCAGACCCTATCCCCACAACCCCATGCATTTATCCTAGTTAGTCCCCCTGACACTAAGGGGCAGTTTAGCATGGCCAATCTACCTACCCCGCACATCTTTGGACTGTGAGAGGAAACCGGAGCACCCGGAGGAAACCCACGCAGACACGGGGTGGCACAGTGGTTAGCACTGCTGCCTCACAGCGCCACGGACCCGGGTTCAATTCCCGGCTTTGGTCACTGTCTGTGTGGAGTTTGCACGTTCCCCCGTGTCTGTGTGGGTTTGCTCCAGTTTCCTCCCACAGTCCGAGAGACATGCTGGTTAGGTATATTGACCCGAACAGGTGCCGGAGTGTGGCAACTAGGGGATTTTCACAGTAATTTCATTGCAGTGTTAATGTCAGCCTTACTTATGACTAATAAATAAACTTTACTTTACAGGGAGAACGTGCAGACTCCGCACAGACAGTGACCCAAGCTGGGAATCGAACCCGGGTTCCTGGCGTTGTGAGGCAGTAGTGCTAACCACTATGCCACCATGCTGCCCCAGTATGTTTTGGGATACAGCAAAAGCATTGTTTCTTACACGCTATGCAGACAAAGCACGCTGTTCATACAGTACACAGGGGAGAAAGAGAGCAGAGGATGCAGAATGTAGTGTTACAGTCATAGCTAAGGTGTAGAGAAAGATTAGCTTAATATATGATAGGTCCATTCAAAAGTCTGATGGCAGCAGGGAAGATGGTGTTCTTGAGTCTATTGGTGCATGATCTCAGACTTGTATCTTTTTCCTGAAGGAAGGTGAAAGAGAGAATGTCCAAGGTGCGTGGGGTCCTTGATTATGCTGGCTGTTTCCCCAAGGCAGCGGGAAGTGTAGGTGGAGTCAGAGGGACTAGCTAGGGTAAATGCATGGAGTTGTAGGGATAGGGCCTGGGTGGGATTGTGGTCGGTGCAGACTCGATGGGCCTAACGGCCTCCTTCTGCACTGTAGGGATTCGATTCTATTCTATTCTTATTCTAAGCCTCTCCCAACTGCATAATGGATGGGCATCTACCTTGGATAGCGTTAGTGGCCCACAAAACCCCCTAAGGGTGAGGACTGAGGGCACGTGCGTACATTGACTTGATCTCCATGCTGACACAAAACCTATTGTTTCAGGGCTGCCTGCCTAGCTTTGCTCCATGTATTGGGGCTAAACCTCAGTCACCTCTCTCTTATCGAGAGGTGAGTGCCAGCCTTGGAGTTCAATGCTTGGGGGGCTCAGCTTCCAAAGGATTAACTAGTGGGGGCCAATCAATCAGTGGTAGAATCATGCATTACAGTGCTGACTTGATGGGCATAATTGGCTCATCAAAGGAGCATCAGGGATGTTACTAGGGAAATGACTTCTTCCTGTGGCAGGGAAGGATCACCTGATTATTTTCAAGCCTCAGAATTACACTCAACTGAAGTCCTTAACTTTAATCTGCAGCCCCCCAGCTCTCATGGGTAGTGGATCGTACAGGTCTTCCATCTTGTACACCCAGCCACCATGTGAACATCCCTGACATCTGGCCCATTGACAATGTTCATCCACACTGCTCATGCTCTGCAGCTATCACTCACAGACAGAGGGTGGTGTAACTGATCTTATCCTCCTCTCTGCATCAGGGTCCGTCTGCGCTCATGGAGCAAATCACCACCCCCGTCATAGTCCACCACATTGCCCATCTGAATTACAGTGTCACTGAACCCTACCTTGGGACCCCGCCGTTGCCCCCTGTGACGAGTGGATCTTACAGCTCCAGACAGGCAATCGCTGCAAGGAACCATCACTTAAACCCCAGCAAGAGCAACACATGATGCGCAAAAGCCACAATAATGCCGCCCCCAATACCACATGCTACACCCACTGAAGACCAAGAGCAGCACAGTAACGGAGGCCCACAATACGCCTGCGAACAGCAAGCCCTACCCCGCATCGCCCCACAAACAGCTGGGAATCAGCACCCCCCTCCCCCCCCCTCCTCCCCATCCCCGGGAATGACTTAGCTGGTTTCTCCATCTCATCCTCGGTGCCCCCTCTCCATTGCACTCTCTGGTTGTCAGTGGCAACCTGCGCTCTCACCTCCAATGTCCACCTCGGAGGTCAGGTTGCCAGGATCACGTTTTTATATAGCTGTTGTAAACTTTGAATATTGAATGAGGGTGGAAGTGATGGTGGGACGGCTTGCTAATATGATGCTAATTTATTAAAATGAGGTTCCTGACCTGTGTGGGTATGAACCTTGTTATGTCACAGGTGAGGGGCAAGATTCTTGTTTCGTGACTCCCACGAGACTTTGGGCCCATGTCATTGTTTACGCTGATGGCTAACGGGCCTCAAAAAACCGCCCTTGGTGATCAATTTGGTCTTCTCACCGAGGACCTAAATCCCTTCTCCCTCCCAAAACATTCCTCTTGTAAGCACCTATTTACCATGGTTCAATGTCTTTGTCGACTGCTGTGGGAATAAGTTCGCCATTTCCTCATGTTGAGCTTTTATCCCCTGATGCTTTAACCTTTCACTGCAATGAGCAATTTCTATGTATCCACTTTGTAAAGTCACATCATCATCTTGAGAACTTCAATTCAATCACCTTGAAGTCTTCTCCTTTCCAAAGAAAACTTAACCCAACTCCCTCATTCCTGCCACTGGCATTTGCGCTCTATTAATGTTTATAATATCCTTGCATTGATTGAGCGCCCAGAACTTTGCCCAAATACTCCAGATGGGGTTTAACAAGTGTTCATGTACAGCACAGTTATTTTTTACTCATTAAAGTGTTTTGGGTGTCACTGGCTAGGCCAGCATTTATTGTCCATCCCTAAACTGCCCTTGAGAAGGCGGTGGTAAGGTACCTTCTTGAACCACTGCGTGTGGTGTAGATAAACTCACAGTGCTCTTAGGAAATTCCAGCAACAATGAAGGGATGGTAATTTATTTCTAAGTCGGGGTGGTGAGTAATTGGAGGGGAACTTCCAGGCGATGGCATTCCCTTGTGTCTTATCCTTCTAGATGGTAGTGGTCGTGAGTTTGGAAGGTGCTGTCTCAGGAAGCTTGTTGAGTTCCTTCAGTGAGCCTTATAGATGGTACACACTGCTGCCAACGTTGGTTATGTAAATACTGTGGCTACAAGCACAAGTCAAAAGCTGAAAATTCCCCAATGAGTGACTCACCTTTCTGACTCCCTAAAACCTGCCCACCATCCACAAGGCACAAGTTTAGTTGAAAAACAGAAGGGGTTTGTCCACAAATTGCACCTTTTTGAAATAAACAAAAACTTTGGGGATAGCCATTCCCCTGATTCTTTTTCCATGGCATGCCTTAACCAATCAGAGTCAACCTGCCTGGTTTGAATTTTGAACAAACGTTTGGCAGTTAACTGTTTCCTGCTGCATTCCCCATGGCAAAGCCTCTACTAATAAGAGTCCACTTGCCAACCAATCAGCAATCTCTTCACATGCAGTACAAATTTTTACCTTTACTGTTGATATTCTTGTGAGATATCCTGATGAGTACAAGAGGAAAAGCTTTGATAGCATGTCTCTTTTTTCAGTACTCTCCACTTGCCTGGATGACTGCAGCTCCAACAAAACTCAAAAAGCTTGATACCGCCCAGGACAAGACAGTTCACTTCACTGGCATCCCATCGAGCTCCTTAAACATTCACTCTCTCCATCATTAGTGCATAGTAGCAAAAGTGTGTACCATCTACAAGATGCATCAAGGCTCCTTCGCCAACACATTCCAAACCCACAACCTCAGGCAATTGGAAGAATGAGGGTAGCAGATGCAAGGGAACACTGCCATTTGCAAGTTTCCTTTCCAAGCCTCTCACCATCCTGATTTGGAACCATATCGTCATTCCTTCACTGGTCAAAGGGCTAGAACTCCTTTCATAACAGCACTGTGGGTGTACCTGCAGGAGATGGATTGCAGCAATTCAAGAAAACGGCTCTTTACCATCTTATCTAATTAAGGAAGGATTATGAATGCCAGTGATGCCAACATCTCATGAAAGAATATTAAAAACAAATTTACCTTATTAAGTATTTTCTCAGTCTATATTTGAGAAGATTGAAGAAGCAGAGTAGCAAGATTTATAAGTTAAAAGTTCTAAATCCTGCTGTTACACCTCTATGTTATGTTGGTGCACAGTTAGATATTGGACAGTATTAGAACATCCTTAAATTTAAAATGCTCAGAACATTACATGAGTGTTTAGTGTCACTGTACCTAAGAGAATATCTGAGGGAGAACCTCAAATTTGCAATGGCTGCATTAAAACTTCACAAGCATCGATTCATCTCCCAAAACGCTGACAACTCAGAACCCAGTATAAAAGTGAAAAACAACACTGACCAGTGGCCGCATCTCTAAGGCAACGGAACAAATTGAACTCCTTTTTATTACAACGGGTTTCAGCTTTTCTCGTTTTTCCACAATCCCGGTAGTTCATTCATAACCAACACAGGCAACCTGAGGACAAACAGTGCGGGCGAGGGACAGGCATCTACGTCTCATGCCAACTGGTTTGGCTTGTTGCCCTTGTGTTGTCTTCTAGCTTGATGAGGTTTCAATTACTCCATGAGTGACTTGAAGATAGTCAGCATTACGTTTCTCCTGAAACTTTATTTTTGGCTGTTTACACCCAAGACCTCGTGGGTAAGTACATTATTTTCAGGACAAGATGTACTGTGACTTGCTCCCTTGGAGTCTCTTAGCCATTTGACCCTGATGTCATGCTTACATCATCATTAGCATCATTGTCCAATTAACATAATCATTAACCCTTTACTGTACATCTTGCTACAATAGAAGACCAAAACTGTGAAACGATCTTGTTAAATTACATACATTCCCACCAGCTCCACCCAAAGTCTTAGCATCACAGGTTGAGCCAGCGTGATGGTTTTACAACTCTCCCTGATCTCATCTGAAGTATTCTAGGTTGAGAATGCTAGTCTGTTCTTGGTTTCTTGACTCACTTCTTGAGGTGTTTGCTGTCGAGTGTGTCTCAATGTCCCCATCATGGTAATACTGGAAGGATTGTCTCCTTGCAGACTCTAAGAATATCAGAGCCTTTTTGTTTCTTCGAAGAACATAGAGTGGTGTTTGTAGAAGATATGTTTGCGGCTGCATAGTTTAATCATAGAAACCCTACAGTGCAGAAGGAGGCCATTCGGCCCATCGAGTCTGCACCGACCACAATCCCACCCAGGCCCTACCCCCACACATTTTACCCGCCAATCCCTCTAACCTGCGCATCCCAGGACTCTAAGGGGCAATTTTTTTAACCTGGCCAATCAACCTAACCCGCACATCTTTGGACTGTGGGAGGAAACCGGAGCACCCGGAGGAAACCCACGCAGACACGAGGAGAATGTGCAAACTCCACACAGACAGTGACCCGAGCCGGGAATCGAACCCGGGACCCTGGAGCTGTGAAGCAGCAGTGCTAACCACTGTGCTACCGTGCCGCCCAGTGTAATATATAATATATGACCAAATCTTCTGACTGACAGTCTCTTACCCACACCTTTTGCCCAAGTACTAATTTTGGTAGGTCGAACCAGGGCAGGACTTACTCAGTTAATGGTAGGGCATTGGGGAGTGTTATAGAACGAAGAGATCGAGGGGTACAGGTTCATAGCTCCTTGAAAGTGGAGTCACAGATGGACAGAGTGGTGAAGAAGGCATTCAGCATGCTTGGTTTCATTGGTCAGAACATTGTACAAGACATTGGTAAGGCCACATTTGGAATACTGTGTACAGTTCTGGTCACCCTGTTACAGAAAGGATATTACTAAACTAGAAAGAGTGCAAAAAAGATTTACTAGGATGCTACCGGGACTTGATGGTTTGAGTTATAAGGAAAGGCTGGATAGACTGTGACTTTTTACCCTGGAGTGTAGGAGGCTGAGGGGTGATCTTATAGAGGTCTATAAAATTATGAGGGGCACAGATCGGCTAGATAGTCAACATCTTTTCCCAAAGGTAGGAAAATCTAAAACTAGAGGGCATAGGTTTAAGGTGAGAGGAGAGAGATACAAAAGGGTCCAGAGGGGCAATTTTTTCACACAGAGGGTGGTGAGTGTCTGGAACAAGCTGCCAGAGGTGGTAGTGGAGGTGGGTACAATTTTGTCTTTTAAAAAGTATTTAGACAGTTACATGGGTAAGATGCGTATAGAGGGATATGGGCCAAACATAGGCAATTAGGACTAGCTTAGTGGTTAAAAAAAAAGGTTGGCATGGACAAGTTGGGCTGAAGGGCTTGTTTCCATGCTATAAACCTCTATGACTCTATGACTAATATGGATAGTGTTTTGGCATAATGTCAGCAATTACACCAGCTGACTGTTTCTCTTTGTGTGTTTGCCTGTCATACCTTATTTGGTCCTTGGTCTTGTAAAGTGATGTTGAATTTGAGTTTATGTTGCAGAGAAGGAATTTGGGCCTTTAGCCTTCTCCCCATTAGTGGTTCTGCTGCTGAAAAGCCAATACTTAATGGCATCGTCTTGTAATTGAGCCAGGCTAACTCGAGGTTTTTGCTCCTTTTCATCAATATTTTGATGCTTCTGCATTAGGCTGGAATTATGTGGAGAACTGATCACATGATGAAATCCATATTCTACTGCAAATTGCCGAAAACGTTCATTCATAAACTGTTCTCCATTGTCTGAGAGTATTTGGTCCCAATACCATGTGTAGAATAAGTGTGTTTCAAAGCGTTTACCACACCTTCTGTGACTGTGGTATGATGTCTGCTGATTTCCAACCAGCAAGAGTAATAGTCAATGATTATGAAGTAGATTTTTTTTCTGAAGGCAAACAGATCCATTTAAAGTTTAAAGATAATCTATTAGTGCCACAAGTAGGCTTACATTAACACTACAATGAAGTTACTGTGAGAGTCCCTGAGTCACCCCACTCCAGCACCTGTTTGAGTACACTGAGGGAGAATTTACCATGGCCAATGCACCGAAGCAGTCCTTGTCTTTGCCAAGATCTGGTCAAGGATGTTGCTAGTAACGGTTCTGTTGGTGCTGGATTGTTGATGGCACAAGTATGGCATCAAAATAGATTCTTCCGTGGCTTTCGAAATTCTCGGCCATCGTACTTTCTGTTGTCCAATGCCTTTGGTAATGGTCAAATGAACACTTGGAGTTTTTGGAGAATGTCGTTTCACATCTCTCTCAGGATTAGTAGCCTGTCATTAAAGCCTAGAAGCTCATCAACAATCATTAGGACCGTGATTCTCTCATCCCACTGCGCGGCAGGCGGGATTTCCACAAGCGTTCGTACCCCGCTAGTGTCTCCCAGTCTGCTCCATCTGGAAATCGGCAGGGAGGCGATATTTTACATAACAATTAAATTGTATTAGCGGGCTCAGGACTGAAGTCTCCGGGCCTGCTCGCCTCTCCCACCCCGCCAGAGGTTTCAGACCAGTCAGGATTACAGTAGCTCCCCAAAAGTGGGCAGCTAGTGGCCTGACCCCACTGAAGGAGGGCAATCGGGGCCCCCCCAGGGGATCGGGCAGAGGGGTGCCCCAGGGCAAAGGCATTCTGGCAGTGCCAGCCTGGGCCCCGGCACTGCCCAAGGGGCAAAATGCAAATGCCCAGTGAGCACCCGCTGCCACTCTGCCATTGGGATCAGTCAACTAAGGAGGAAGGCCAGTGATCTGAGCGGGCGGGTGGGGAGAGGATTGTCAGCTGGGGGGGAACGCCTGCCAGCTGGGGGGGAGGGGGATGGGATCGGCACTACTGAGGGGGGGGGGGGTGGCTGTTAGGGAGGGGGTGCTTAGAGATCGGGGAAGCCGGTCCGGAATGGGGGTGGGGGTGGGGGGGGGGGTCGGGACTGGCCTGGGAATGATCGGTGGGCCCGCGATTGAGCCGTGGAGGGGTGCTGGTTGGAGGGGCAGCATTGTGGAGGTCGCGGGGCTGGCCAGTGATCGAGCTGACCAGCAATCGGGAGGCTGACAGTGAGAGGCCACTGTGCATGCGCACTGGTCTCAGCCTCCCAGGCGGGAATAGATCCTGCCCACTGATTTATCATGATATTCACGCTGTGGCCTCTGCAGTGCACAGAGTGTGGGCGATTCCAGTCCGAACCCCCACTGAAAAAACAGTTACTCCAGTTCTCATACGAATTCAACACAGAATTTCTTTTGGAGAATTCCAGCCCAGATGTTTTTGTTCTTCATGATATTGATCTTAACACCTGATTGCTTGAAACATATTCAGGCAAACAATCTTAGCAGTGTGTTGTGATCTGATTGTATTCTGTGTCCTTCAACAGGACTTCTCTAATCTCTCGGAGTTTGTATGCAAAGGCTGGTAGTGTACTGCTCTTGTTATTGATGAAGAATATGCTTCCCCCTCAGCGATGAGTCTAAAATGAGGTTCTGTAGCCTGGTTGACTGTGGCTCTCGACAGTGTGTCAACAGTTGTCTGACTTTTCCCCAGAACGTAGTATGTTGTACAGTAATAGCACATGAATCTGAGGCAGGAATGTCGTATCCTTGGTGGCATCTTTGCAATTTCCTTGTTCAGGAGAGCGACCAGAGCTTTCTGATCTGTCTCAATCCTGAATCGTAAGCCTTTTAACTAATCTGGAACTTTTTCACAGTCCCGTGTCTCTGTTAGTGCTTTCTTTTCAATCATTGCATAACCTGGGTGGCACAGTGGCACAATGGTTAGCACTGCTGTCTCACAGCACCAGGCAGCCAGGTTCAATTCCAGCTTCGGGTCACTATCTGTGTGGAGTCTGCATGTTCACCCTGTGTCTGCGTGAGTTTCCTCTGGGTGCTCCGGTTTCCCTCCACACTCCAAAGGTGTGCAGGTTAGGCACATTGGCCATGCTAAATTGCCACTTAGTGTCCAAAGATGTGTAAGTTAGGTAGATTAGCCGTGGTAAACACACAGGGTTATGGGGATAGGACAGGGCCGAGGGCCTGGGTGGAATGCTCTTTCAGAGGGTCAGTGCAGGGCCGATGGGCCGGATGGCCTCTTTCTGGACAGGACTCTGATTTTTCAGTCTCTTGTCAATGACTTAGAGGCGTAATAAACTGTTTTTCTCTGTCACCTTCCAAGATCTGTAGAAGAAGGACTCCCAAATCCTGTCGATGAAGCATCAGTTGTCACTATTCGAAGTTATGAGGTGCAAGCATGTCCAAAGAGATGGGGAGCACTTTGATCTTGTCAACGGCATTCTTCTCCTCCATTCCCCAATACCACTTTGACCTTTTCTCTGCAGGTCTTGTACAAAGATTTGTCGATGGCAGACAGATTCAGGATGAATTTCCCCACCTGGTTGGCCATGCCTAAAAATATTCATCCGTCAGCAACAGACACATGGGCTGTAGAAATTCTTTCATCACCTTGGTCTGTGTGTGTGTGTAGTGGGGCCACACACACACACACACACACACACACACACACACACACACACACACACAGTCTACTGGTATCCTTATTTGCCTAACATGGCCTAAAATTCTGATAGTGGTTTTCCCACTTTTCATGAGTGAAGCCTGCTTATTCAAGCACTTTTTAAAAACTCTCCCGGGCTCTGTATATCATGCTCTCCTTTGCTAGCACCGTGGATGGGCAGGTCATCCATGTTGCAAATAATTCTTTCTCTCCCTTCAATTATGTTGGACAGGGTGCGTTGATAGATTCCTGGCACAGAAGATATGCCAAAGGGAAGTTGATTGAAAGAGAAAAGTGTCCAAAGGGAGTGATAAACCTTGTCAACAACCTTGATTCTTGGTCAAGGGGGATCTTGCAAAAACTGCTGTGGGCATCCAACTTCGTAAATAGAACACATTCAGACAACTTCACCAGACTGTCATCAACAGAAGACATCTCACTCTGAGCAGAGAATTATTTAACTGTGTCAGATCATAACAGGGCCTGATATCATCATTAGGTTTAGGGATTGCCACTAGCCCTGAGCACCATTTCTGTAGACACTGTAACAGGAGACATCTCTCCTAGATGCAGCATCCTGTCAATTCGCCCAGTGACTTTTCAGATCAGCGGGTGTTGTACCCCTCTCGGGGCAAATAGACAGAAGAGCATGATATCTGGGAAGAGTGATCTGATACTCACTTTGGAGCTTCCCCAGTCTCCAGAACAACTTTGAAAACGCATTCCTAAATAAGGCTCCACTGTCATCCTGTGTTACGCCACCGACCCTTTATAGAAGATCAAATCTGGAACACACTGCTCTGCTGAACAGAGAAGGTTGCTGGTTCTGGAAGGTCTAAAGAGTTTCATTCATTTCTTCATCTTTATGCCTGTGGGTTGTAGTGATCTGATCTTCACTTTACGGTCGGTGTATCTTGTACCCTGTAGCTTTATTTTTGATGGCTGAATCTCTCCACATCATTAAGCCAGTCCAACCTTTCCAATAGGACTGTGACCCCCAGTCCCCAGTTTAAATTCTAATCTGTACCCTTTGACTTCTGGCTCAACAGACCAGAACTGCTTATTGGGATCTTTTATTTCTCCCAGGAAATCTTCAACTTCAGTGTCTTTATTTCATATTTCTTCTACTTTAGAGTGTTTGGACGCTTGTTCCAGCTTTCTCCCTTTCAATTGTGCTTTAGGTCTGCAGAATTGTTTAAAATGCCTGGTCTTGCCACAGAGAAAGCATCTCGCTGGTCCTGCTGGGAATTCTTTGAGGTAATGCTATTTTTTGATGCCACTTCTGGAACATTTTAAAATGGTTGGAAGGGTTCTTCCCATCCTTTCAGTGGTTTTGGAGTGCTTTATCCCGTGCGAAGGGCCCCTTTGTTCCTACCTACTGGATCTACCTCTCCCGAGCCTCAACATCTCCCTGAAGCACAAGCTGATTCTGCTTTTGCAGCTTCACTACATCGCAAACTGTTCACCTTCTCTAACATTAAATTCTCCTTTGCTTTACAAGAAGTCCAATAGCGCCTTCATAGAATCATAGAATCCCTACAGTACAGAAGGAGGATATTCAGCCCATCGAGTCTGTACCAACCACTACCCCACCCAGGCCCTATCCCCGTAACCCTGCACATTTACCCTGCTAATCCCCCTGAAGCGAGGGCCAATTTAGCATGGCCAATCAACCTAACCTGCACATCTTTGGACTGTGGGAGGAAACCAGAGCACCCGGAGGAAACCCACGCAGTCACAGGGAGAATGGGCAAACTCTGCACAGACAGTGACCCGAGACCGGAATTGAATCTGGGTCCCTGGCGCTGTGAGGCAGCAGTTCTAATCACTGTGCTACCATGCCGCCCTTGTCAAGCATGCAGACTACAATGCAGTTGCAAATTAACTCATGTTTTAAAGCTATATAGCCATACAAATGCTGGCCAGACTATGCAAGTCATTCATAAATGAATTGATGGATTAAAATCATAGAATCCTACAGTGCAGAAGGAGACCATTCAGCCCATCGAGTCTGCACCGGCCACAATCTCACCCAGGTCCTATCCCCATTACCCCATGCATCTACCCGAGCTAATCCCCCTGACACTAAGGGGCAATTTAGCATGGCCAATCCACCTAACCTGCACATCTTTGGGCTGTGGGAGGAAATAAGAGCATCCGGAGGAAACCCACGCAGACACAGGGAGAATGTGCAAACTCCACACAGACAGTGACCCAAGCCGGGAATCGAACCCGGGTCCCTGGAGCTGTGAGGCAGCAGTGCTAACCACTGTGTCACCGTGATTCACTCAGCCTTTGGCTCCTTTGGTTAAATCTTGCCTGTTCAATGATCAGGTGCTCCTTAGGACTGAAGTAATTATCGAAGGCCATTATGGCAGGGTGCCAAGGTCTCCTCAATTCCATGCCTCAGCTATTGGCTATGTCTTCAACTGCATTTAGTAGGGTGCTGACCTGGGACGGAATTCTCTGGCTGTTCACATCCCTCCGCCCTTACAAGCGGCAGAGACGTTGGTGCTCAGCCAATCTCTGTTCACTGCTGCGGGACCAGAGAATCCCGCTGGCGTGAATGGCCAGAGAATTCTGATCCTGGTGTTTTTATACCTTCTATTGCAAGTCTGAAGTTGTTCAGCACCTTTTAAACTACCAACACCAGAGCCCCCATTGCTACAGACCCTTGATGTGTTGGAAGGGCAGTGGAAGGTGTCGTGTCTGTTCAATGGCTGTGGACTTCGTAAGTGGTTTGTTCCCTGTCTCCTGCCACTGTCTTATTTTATTGTTCTTTGTGAATTTGAACTGTTCCTAGGTCAACAGCTGTGGTTCCCAATCTGTGGCCTTGGTTTTCTTAACCTGCAGCCTCCAGCACTGCCACCATGGTTTGGCTTGTTGCCTTTTACTCGTGATGCCTTCTGGCTTGATGAGGTTTCAATTACTCTCTGAGTGACCTGGAGATAGTCAGCACTAAGATTTTCTTGAAACCATTTTATTCATAGTTATTTACATCCAAGACCTCATGGTAAGTTCATTATTCTATGGACGTAGAAGGCGGGATTTTCCAGCCGCGCTCAACCCAAAACTTAGAAAATCCCACGTGAGGTCAACAGACCTTTGTATTGTCCGCCCTCCCACCCGCTACGATTCCCGTGGTGAGTGGGATGGGAAAATTCCACCCAGAGTGTTCTGTGCCTTGCTCCCGTGGCATCTCTTGGTCATCTGATCCTGATGTCATGTTACAACATCATAATTTATATCATTGTCTAATTAGCATACTCATTAACCCTTTAATCTCCATCTCATCCCAAGGATGATCTTAAAACTATGCACATTTTTTAATGAATATAACCTTTAACCCTTCACTCTGCAACAATATGATGTCAATGCAAATGTTGCATGTTGGTTTTTGCCATACAAATGTAAGACTGGCATTGTAGATTGTCTTCCCTTTGCAGAAATATTGCCCACGCATCAACTGTTTATGAAATTTCTTTGGTGGGAAAAACAGTAATAGGTCGGATGCCAGGAGAACTCCAAAGCTGTGTGAGCAATAGAGAAGTGAAGAGAAATTTAATGCAGCAACTCAGATGGTGTTCACTGGCAGTGCTTGGTCCTAAGCTCCACTGAAGGTGGCATGACTTGTGTGAATCACGTGGTGACTGTCTGGGTGGAGTTTGCACATTCTCCCTGTGTCTGTGTGGGTTTCCTGCGGGTGCTCCGGTTTCATCCCACAGTCCAAAAGATATGCGGGTTAGGTTGATTGGCCATGCTAAATTGACTCTAGTGTCAGGGGGATTAGCAGGGTAAATATATGGGGTTCCGGGAATAGGACCTGGGTGGGACTGTGGTCTGTGTAGGCTCAATGGGCTGAATGGCCTCCTTCTGCACTGTAGCGATTCTATGATTCTATGATCAGTGCTTGGGACATCAATCTCACTGCTGCAGTGGCTGCTGAGGTACTAATTCATCATATAGATGTCTCTCCTCTTCATTTTCTCAATAATATTGCTTATTCAAATCAAATGTACGAGATACATAGAAGGTCATTCCACAACCTTGGATTCCTCTGTTGAAAACTGCTGCCACACTTTCATTTCACACACACACTATTACCTCCGGATCTATTTACTGATCAGCACTCTGTTCTGATGTTCCATTTATAGACACTGTGCTCTCATCACTACGCCTCTCGCCTGTTCACCAGGTGTTCGACTTCTTACAATTAACACATCGGCCGCAGCAATGTATCTGGCTCGGGGAGAGACTGAGTGAGACACAGAAAGAGGGAGAGGCTGACACAGGGAGAGGGCAGCGGCACAACAGAATTTGGGGTGGTGCGGTGGCACAGTGGTTAGCACTGCTGCCTCACAGTGGTACGGACCCGGGTTCAATTCCGGCCTCTGGTCACAGTCTGTGTGGAGTTTGCACATTCTCCCCGTGTCTACGTGGGTTTCCTCCGGGCGCTCCGGTTTTCTCCCACACTCCAAAAATGCGCAGGTTAGGTTGATTGGCCTTGTCAAATTGCCCCTTAGTGTCAGGGAGACTAGCAGGGTAAATACATGGGGATAGGGCCTGTGTGCGATTGTTGGCTCAATGGGCTGAATGGCCTCCTTCTGCACTGTAGGGATTTTATGATTCTTGCCCTATCTGAATTATTTTACAAAAACAATTCATTAAACTTTATTTATCCCCTATTGCTCCAATTACTTAGAACATCTTCTGAATCCCATTGCGTTGTTCAACATTTATTTGTTGTCTATGTCATTTATCATCGATAAATGTGGTGATTTTCTAATCAGTATTTGAACTCTATCATTGGTAATCTCATTTAAAAAGCTAAAGGAATGCTGGGGTTATGCAGCTATCAGAGAAGGGAAGTGTCTATTGAGGTTATGATGAAGCTCTCCAATGTACTAGTCTGATCACACCCAGATGCTAAGTTGAGTTTGGTCACCATATCAGCAAACAGCGATGCACATCATCACACTTTTGGGATATCGTGCTAGATATTCACTTGGGACCCATCTAACCGACCACTCTAGTAAACATCTTTGTACTTCCAATGATCTAGCTTGTTCCTTACTCTGCGAGGTAAACGATAGTGAGGCCCGGGGAGGCGACTAGGGGAATTTCACAGTAACTTCATTGCAGTGTTAATGTAAGCCTTACTTGTGACTAATAAATAAACTTTAAAACTTTAAACTTTAACCAAGAACATTTACCCTGTACAACTGCAGCTGAAATACATCCAGTGGCACCATGTGATCTTCGTGAAAATGAATTTAACATGCATCCTATCAATACAATGAATGATTCAATTCAATAAACAGATAGATGTGCACCACATAGTAGAAAGCAGTGAATCGTACATTCTACTGTTATCCTTAAATCGTTAAATACACCATTCACTTCCTATATGATTCTTCTTCATGAAATGAGACATAGGTTTAAGGTGCATGGGGAAAAGTTTAGAGGAGATGTGCGAGGTAAGTTTTTTTACACAGAGGGTGGTGAATGTCTGGAACGCGCTGCCCGGGGAGGTGATGGGAACAGGTGCGATAGCGGCATTTAATGGGCATCTAGACGAATGCATGAATAGGATGGCAATGGAAGGATACCGACTCTGTAAGTGCATATGGTTTTAGTTTAGGCAGACATCATGATTTGGGCAGGCTTGGAGGGCCGAAGGGCCTGTTCCTGTGCTGTACTGTTCTTTGTTCTTTGTAAATCCAAAGGCAGTTCCTTGGAGATTATTCACCAAATCATGTTGATTTTGATTTGCTACAGATAGGGTGAGGAGACAGGTCATGGACTATCTCAGCCAGAGCAGGGGTTGAACTGAATGCTGTTGGCATTCATCGGATTGTCACGCTAGTCATCTAGCCAACTGAGCTAACCAACTCCCCTCTCTACAGGATACAGAAGCTCAATTCTTACATAGCATGCAGTGAGCCCAAACTGACCCAGCTTCTCTGCTGGTGCCGCTAGCTTTAACATGTATTTCTGCTGGCTGAAAAAGCAGGTGCCTCGGGCACTCCTGCAATGTGAAATCCACAGCCATTTAACCCAACTAGTCCCTTAGTCTGCATTCTCTTAACAATCTGCATTGCTTATGAAGCCTAATGAGCTCTTGCTCAGGCAGCACAGTAGCACAGTGGTTAGCAATGCTGCCTCACAGCGCCAGGGACCCCAGGTTCAATTCCGGCCTCGGGTCACTGTCTGTGTGGAGTTTGCACTTTCTCCCCCTGTCTGCGTGGGTTTCCTCCGGGTGCTCTGGTTTCATACCACAGTCCAAAGATGTGCGGGTTAGGTTGATTGGCCATGCTAAATTGACCCTAGTGTCAGGGAGATTAGCAGGGTAAATGTGTGGGGTTACGGGAATAGGGCCTGGGTGGGATTGTGGTCGGTGCAGACTCGATGGGCCAAATGGCCTCCTTCTGTACTGTAGGATTCTATGATTCTATGGATTCTATGCTGGTGCCTGAGCCCAGGGCGGAAGAGAGTCAATGATGAGGCAGGTTGATCTCCCAGGTTAGGTTAGAGTCAATGGTCAGGGTAGCCGATGAGGTTCAACTGAGGCTTTGCCTGCTGAAACTTTTCAAAGCCATCTCTGTCTTTTAGCTATGATGTAGCATCAGGTCAAGCCCAAGATAGAATGCAATGCCTCATCTTAAAGCTTAAACGTTCAAATTTAAAGTTTATTTGTTAGTGTCACAAGTAGGCTTACATTAACACTGCAATGAAGTTACTGTGAAAATCCCCTAGCCGCCACGCTCCCGTGCCTGTTCGGATACACTGAGGGAGAATTTAGCACGGCCAATGCACCCTAACCAGCACGTCTTTCATCATGTCAGCTTGTTTGTCCCTCCCATGGGGACAATGAATTGGATTCAATTTGAATTTGCATTTTTGGACGGAATAAAAAAATTCAATAAAATTTGAGAACTACCCTGTGTTTCCCGAAGCGATCCCACTTTCGATTATGTTTTAGCAATAAAGAAAAACGCTTAAATTTTAAAGATAAAAATCTACATTTTAAGCACATACTTGAAAGAATATCAAAAAGAGCCTGCAGATACCAAGCGTCAAAGAAATGAATAATGAGGAAAGCTTAGAAAAGATTAGGCTTTACAAGCATTTTCTGTCATAGTGTCACCAATGATTCATTAATTAGGAAAACAGACATATCTCCTGTTTTCTTTAAACATAAAAGGAAGACAATATATCTCTATAACTGATATGCCACTAAGAGACCAATAAATCTGGCTTCAACAGTAGCTTGTAAGTGGTAGAAAGAAGGACCATTTTACAACCACTATCTTTTTTCCCTAGCTATCACAGCCAATTCCACATGATCTGACTGCTTGCTTCTCTGGACAATAAATAGGTCAAGAACACTTAGAAAAATGGTAAATTACGGCACTGGAAAAGGTTATTCACTCTATGATACTTGTGCCAGCAGATTGCCAGAGCAATTCTAAACTAATCCCACTCGCTCATTCTCCCCCGAGCCCTGTATTTTTCCCTGTTTCAAATATTTGTCCAATTTTCCTTTTAGAAAATGCAAAGGGGCTCCGTCTCAGCCACTCCCTGTAGCAAAGCATTCCATGTTCCAACAAATCTCTGCGAAGGGAGATTTCACTTGACCTCTCTCCTCACTCATAGTGGCACGTTTAAATTGATGATCCTGTGTCATTAACTCCCCATTCTAAAGTACCCGTGTACATGAACAGATTGAACCTCAGCCAGCGATTCCAACGATTTCAGCACTTTCACTCAAGGAAAATTAATCCCCCTTTGAAGCGACACTACCACGATGATTTGAACCATCAACAAACTGACTTTAGGTAGAAAAACATAAAGCACAAACATGGCTTAGCACCTGACAGATATGAAAAGCTATCTGTACACTTCAACGGGACCGTGATCCTTGAACAAGGGAAAATAGAGCTTAAGGTTTCAGAACCAATTAAGCAAAGGAATCTTGGGTCAAAACCAACTGATGACAGCTGCTTGAGAAGGCCACCTTGCAGGACACAGCAAGAGAATATTAAATTGTATTGCGCACAATAACTGAGCAACAGTCATCCTCGCGTTGTTGCAATGCATCGATTCCTGACTCAGAAGACAATTTTCTCTGACTGTTGTGGAATGCAAATGCACCACTTGGTGATATTCCAAGCTTTAATAGTCTTTCCGAAAATAGTTAACATTTTTTTGATACAGACACACAAGTTCACGGCCTCTTTACTCAGAACAAAATACATTTGCAAAGCAGAATTTTCAAAATAATGTTACAGTAGAGCAAGGCATTATCACAATCATGTTGTAAAATTTTTATATAAAATCTTTTGAGCTGATTTGGTTCCTCAAACAAGGTGGTTTTTGATTTCATTTCATTTGATTTATTATTGTCGCATGTATTGGTATACAGTGTCAGGGACCCAGATTCGATTCCCGACTTGGGTCACTGTCTGTGTGGAGTTTGCATATTCTCCCCGTGTCTGCATGGGTTTCTGCTGGGTGATCCGGTTTCCTCCCACTGTCCAAAGACGTGCTGGTTAGATGCATTGGCCATGCTAAATTCTCCCTCAGTGTACCCAAACGGGCGCCGGGGTGTGGCAACTAAGGGATTTTCACAGTAACTTCATTGCAGTGTTAATGTAAGCCTACTTGTGACACTAATAAATAAATAAAAATAAATATACAGTGAACAGTATTGTTTCCAACGTGCTATACAGACAAAGCATACCGTTCATAGAGAAGGAAAGGAGAGAGTGCAGAATGTAGTGTTACAGTCATAGCTAGGGTACAGAGAAAGATCAACTTAATGTGAGGTAGGTCCATTCTAAAGTCTGATGGCAGTAGGGAAGAAGCTGTTCTTGAGTCGGTTGGTATGTGTCCTTAGATTGATTGGATAACAAGTAAGGACTAATTTATCCAATGAATGCCTCCAGAAAGTATTTATTTGATTTTATAGTCTAAGTAACCTTTTGTATAGTAAATAGGGAGAAAAGCCTTCCGTTCATGCTGCATCTTATCTCACAGGAAAGCTTAAAGTACTTTCCTGTGAACAGATTTATTAAAGTGCAATTATAGTTGTCATGTCAGAAAGACAGAACCAATTGAGGCACTGCAAATCCAACAATATATCAGTGAAAATGTCCTCTCAGCTTCGAATGTCACCTGCAGCATTCACTTGTGTTGTGACTATTCAATTCACCGTGTATTTTGTATTTCAGCATGTTATCAGTGCACGGCTAATATTCGGGTAATTTTCTCTCCAAAAGAATATTCTGGGCATATCTGAATAGTCTCCTATACTGCCTTCCACAGACAAGCTTAGATTGCGCTCTCATTAAAGCTTACAAATGGAAAGTGTCTGAAATACATCAGTGCCTTTGTCTTTTCGACTTACTGGGTAAGTCAATATCAGTTTCCCTTAAGGACTACTGAATGGACTTACCTTGCATTAAGTTGATCTTTCTCTACACTCTATCTACGACTGTAACACTACATTCTGCACTCTCTCGTTTCCTTCTCTATGAATGGTATGTTTTGTCTGTATAGCGTGCAAGAAACAATGCTTTTCACTGTATGTTAGTACATGTGACAATAATAAATCAAATCAAATCAAATCAAAATTAGTGTGCCGTGACTGCAATAAAAATGAATCTTTTGCTTATTAAAGAGACTTCTTGTTGAATATTTGTAAGATAATAAGGGAGCGTTGGAAAGTTTCAGTGAGTAACAATTTTATACCCAGGCTGACTGAATACCTGCCAAGAGATGAACCTTGAATGCCCAACTTGTCACCAAGTAAGAAGCAGATACATTCCACAGATCAGCGGAGCATCTCTCTACAGATGCTGCCAGAGCAGCTGAGTATTTCCAGCACTTTCTGTGTTTTTATTTGTTAATTTTACATTCCACTGACCCCAAGCAGCGGAGCCTTTAAGAATACAATTACTAGCCATCGGGAAATCCTGCACTCTTAAGTTCACCCAGGAAGCTGGACCATATTTCTTTTCAAACCTGTCTCCATATTTTATTGTTGGCTGACCAAGAATGCAAAACAGTTTTTGACGTGGACAAGTCTGGAGTGGAAAAGATTGATTCCATTCTCTGTTGTTTTGTCTGATGGCTGGTTCCCCGTTTTGTTGTTTTCCATTAACTGTACCAGTTACTTGCTTCTCGGTGTATCCCTTCAATTATTGCCTTTAAAACGAATGAAGCTATCTGCCTCTTTGTGGTTTTTCCCTCAGACAAGCCCAAGAAACGTCTCATAATTTGACCACAGTCGGTCACCTTACACTGAAACTCACACTGCACTCTCATTTGCTCCATTAACCAGTGGCAAGATGATGGATGCTTCGAAAAAGGCAACAGCATTCCAAATATTTTCCCTCCCCGTTTCTGGGTATACTTCCCCCATCCCTCTGTAAAACTCTCCAAAGCAAATAAACATCTCTAATGAAAACATTTTCAAAGAACATTCTTGATAAACACCCAAAACTTACCAAGTATTCACATGTGTTCAAATACACATAGACACTCAAAATGAAAGTTTGAACTTATGAAAATTCAGATCCGTTTGTAACACTAGACGATGCCAATTCCAGTCGGAACTGTTTCCGAATGTTGAATTTTTGCATGACGCGGCCCCAGAAGAAGCCAGAATTATGAAGCGTTCTTGGAAGTCCATGAACAAGAAGGGTCCATTCTCAATCTCCTTACATTACAGCAGTAAAATATTTCATTGGTGGTGAAGCGTGTGGGGGCACTCCAAGGAATCACAGAATCCCTACAGTGCAGAAGGAGGTTATTCGGCCCATCGGGCTTCACCGACAACAATCCCACCCTATCCTTGTAGAGTCATAGAGTCATAGAGGTTACAGCATGGAAACAGTCCCTTTGGCCCAACTTGTCCATGCCGCCTTTTTTTTTAGCCACTAAGCTAGTCCCAATTGCCTGCATTTGGCCCATATCCCTCTTTACCCATCTTACCCATGTAACTGTCAAAATGAATTTTTAAAAGACACACATATTTACCCTGCGAGTCCCCCTGATACGAAGGGGCAATTTAGCATGGCTAATCCATTAAATCTGCACATCTTTAGACTGCGGGAGTAAACCGGAGCACCCAAAGGACACCCACGCAGACACGGGAAGAAAGTGCAAACTCCACACAGACAGTGACTGAGGTCAGAATTGAACCCGGGTCCTTGGCGCTGTGAGGCAGCAGTGCTAACCACTGTGCCACCGTGCTGCCCAAACAGCGGGAAAGACTTTACACAAATGCAAGATCTTTCTTTTTCAAGAATCTTATATAGGTTATTGTCTGCAAAGTCAACTGGACAGTTCATAGGTGATTCATGTAAAAAGACAGAAGCACTAAAAGCAAAGAACAAAGTACAAAGAAAAGTATAGCCCATGAACAGGTCCTTCGGCCCTCCAAGCCCGTGCCAATCATGATGCCTTAACAAAGCTAAAAAAAATCTTCTGCCCTTACTCGATCCGTATCCCTCCCCATTCAGATGCCTCTTAAATGTTGCTAATGCTCCTGCTCCCAACACCTCATCTGGCAGCGTGTTCCAGGCACCCACCACTATCTGCGTGAAAAACTTCCCCCGCACATCTCCCTTAAACTTTCCCCCTCTCACCTTGAACCTGTTCCCCATTGTAATTGACACTTCCACCCTGGGAAACAGGGCTAAACACTGTGCCACCATGCCGTGCATTGAAAGAGGCCATGCAGTCCATCGAGCCTGTACCGACAACAATCCCACCCAGGCCCTATCCCCATAACGCCAACTATTTACCCTGCTAATCCCGCTGACACTGAGGGGCAATTTAGCATGGCCAATCAACCTAACCGGCACATCTTTGGAGTGTGGAAGGAAACTGGAACTCCTGGAGGAAACCCACGCAGACACGGGGAGAACGTGCAAACTCCACACAGACAGTCACCCGAGGCCAGAATTGAACCTGATCCCTGGCGCTGTGAGGCGGCAGTACTAACCACTGTGCCACCATGCCACCTTAATAACATGAAAGATCTTTCTTTTTCAAGAATCCTTCATAGGTCAAGTTATCGTCTGCAAAAGTCAACTGGACAGTTCATAGGTGATTCATGTAAAAGTGGATCCCTCTCAGATTATGTGCCTTTTTTAAAAACAAGACAGAAGCATTAAAAACAGCAATGCAGACTGTGCTGATTTGGGTTATATCTTAGATGGCCTGTCCCTTTAAAGCCACCACGTCCCACTACTGTAAGTACCACACAGCCTGTGACAAGTCAAAGCTTATTTGGTGACCAGTCCGTGAAAAAGAAACGGCACATAGGTCGGTACGGGGCTGCAATCTAACATCAGCAGGGATGTAATAATGTGCAATAAAGTGTGGGCATTTGCACATGCCAGCCACTGTAATAAATAACCAGTGAATCTATTTTGAAGTAGCACAAATCTGCTGAACGTGTCAACTTAGAAATTACCTCATTCGCTTTCTCATCCCTGCAACAATCTGATTTCGGTTGGGACCCCACGCACTCATTCACCCCAAGTGAATAAAGACAGCTACAAAATTCCATTCTGCTTCGCTGCTTTTCCCCCCAGTATCCAGCAACCAGTAGATGGCAGCCCCCAAGTGACACACACACACTGCACCAAATGAACTTTACAATGTAGGAGCTGCAGTGCGAGAAAGAAGTATTTCGCTCAGAATAGATTTTACACTGGCTGAAATAAACAGCATCGATTTCCCGCTAAACAAATCCGCTATTTAAATAAATCAGCTGGGTTTTTTTTGTCTTATTTATCTCTCTCGCACGTATGGGGGGGGGGGGGGGGGGTGGAAAAAAGGTTTACCTGATCATGGCCAAAAGTCAGACGCTGCAGGTCCGAAAGGGCTTTACACTGTCCACTTGCTTTTACATGGGGGTCCGCTCAGAAGACAGAAAGGGCTCCTCCAATAGATCTATCTTGTCCTCACAACTCCCTGCACCGCAGGGAGCCCACATCCAGCTGGAGGAACAACTGAACCAACACACACACACACACACAGACACCCACACACTAACACACGAGGTCTGCAGTTCTATACCTGAGCAGCACCGCGCCGGAAAAGTAACCCACTCCCTGAATCAAAGCGACTCTCATTCATCGTATCAGCAACAGTCCACTTCCTGTACCTGGCCAGCTGCCTAACTGTACCTCAGTTACCCCCCACACCCCAGCCGCAAAACTTGGACACTTGCACGTGTTGTTAAATAGCAATGTTATTAGTATCCAACATGGACCGGTTCCACCATACGGGAGGCAAACATAGCAACTAGGCTAGTTCCTTCCTATTGCTGCAACAGATTTTCTCTCTCCCCCACCTCCCCCCTCCAATCCGCCCCCCCCCCCCGCTCCCCCCCACCCCATCTTCCCCACCTCTGAGCCATAGCAAAGGGACTTTATTAAAATGAGTGGCACAGTGGTTAGCACTGCTGCTTCACAGCACCAGGGACCTGGGTTCGATTCCCGGCTTGGGTCACTGACTGTGTGGAGTCTGCACGTTCTCCCTGTATCTGCGTGGGTTTCCTCCGGGTGCTCCGGTTTCCTCCCACAGTCCGAAAGACGTGCTGGTTAGGTGCACTGGCCATGCTAAATTCTGCCTCAGTGTACCCGAACAGGAGCTGGAGTGGGATTTTCACAATAACTTCATTGCAGTGTGAATGTAAGCCTATTTGTGACTAATTAATAAATAAATAAAAATGCTTAAAGGGATTGATAAGGTGGACAGTGAACAGATGTTCCCCCCCTTGCGGGACAGTCTAGAACAAGAATAGCTAACTCCTTTTCCCCAGGTTAGGGGAGTCCAAAACTAGAGGGCATAGATTTAAGGTGAGAGGGGAAAGATTTAAAAGGGACCCAAGGGGTAACTATTTTGTGGAGAGGGTGGTGCGTATATGGAATGAGCTCCCAGAGGAGGTGGTAGAGGCAGGGACAATTACAACATTAAAAGTACATTTGGAAAGGTACATGGATGAGAAAGGTTTAGAGGGATATGGGCCAAACGCAGGCAAATGGGACTAGTTCAGTTTAGGAAACCTGGTCAGCATGGGCGAGATGGGCTGAAGGGCCTGTTTCCGTGCTGTATATTTCTATGACTCTAGGTCTTAGGTATAGAGTGAGAGGAGATAGGTTCAACTGTTTTGAGGAGAAACTACTTCTCTCAGAGGGTTGTGAACCTGTGGAACTCACTGCCCCAGAGTGCAGTGGAGGCAGAATCAATCAACAGATTCAAGAAAGAGATAGATATGTTTCTGATGAAAAGTGGAATAAAGGGCAATGTGGAGCAGGCAGGAAAGTGGAACTGAGACCAGGATAAGTTCATAGAACCCCTACAGTGCAGAAGGACGCCATTTGGCCCATCGAGTCTGCAACGACTAATTCCACCCAGCCTCTATCCCGGTAGGCACACATATTTACCCTGCTAGTCCCCCTGACACTAAATGGCAATTTAGCATGGCCAATCAACCTGACCCGCACATCTTTGGAGCATGGGAGGAAACCAGAGCACCCGGAGGAAACCCACGCAGACAAGAAGAGAATGTGCAAATACCACACAGACAGTGACCCAAGCCAGGAATTGAACCCAGGTCCCTGGCGCTGTGAGGCAGCAGTGCTAACCACTGTGCCACCGTGCCGCCCTCAGCCACAGTCAGCCATGATCATGTTAAATGGCGGAGTGGGCTCGAAGGGCTGAATTGCCTATTTCTGATCCTGTTCTTATGTTACTTAATTTCTGATGAAGGGGGTTTATCATTGACCTGCTAACCCTGTCTCTGTCCACAAATACTGCTGAGTATTTCCAACATTTTGTGTTTTTACTCCTTAATTCCTTCACAATGCTCTCAGTAACATCGACCAACTGAATATTGCTGATATGAAAATGAAATATAACCAATGAAATATAACTGGTACTTTACCCCTGCTCCTTAAGGACTCGACACTGATGGACAAATCTTTTGGTCACTACATGGCTGGTAGTATAAAAGGCGCCTGGACAATCAGGCAAAGTCACTTTTATTGGGTTCCCGCATGTAATTTTCCATTCAGCCTTCCAGATTGGCCTCAAGTCCACATGCAGAAGATTTTCAAGAGTTATCTGTCAATATGTCAGGGTATCGTAATGAGACGCAATGGGTTCAGGCATAGTTTCCCTGCCTGCACACTGGGAATGCGCTCACCCATGTCGATGAGGATCAAAACTCGGGAAAATGTTCCACGTTGGCTATTTTTATTTAGAATATTTTGAAACATGGATTTTATCATTAAGTTCATCAGAGCTGCATTTTTCAGGATTTGTTTTTTTTTGTGGCAGTTTTGTTTATTTTTGGATGTCTGGTTCCAGATTCATGCCAACACAATTTCTCATTGAGATGAAGATTTGGATGAAAACAGTCATCCTCAGGATGATACAAAGTTCTTCACATTTAATGAATTGCATTTGAAGGGTAGGAGCAGGGTCAAACATTGTTTTATGCACACACTCTGAACATAGCAAGGCATGGTGGCAAGGTGGTTAGCACTGCTGCCTCACAGCGCCAGGGATCAGGGTTCAATTCCGGCCTCAGGTTACTGTCTCTGTGGAGTTTGCACATTCTCCCCCATATCTGTGTGGGTTTCCTCCGGGTGCTCCGGTAATACGTGGGGTCACATAGAATCATAGAATATCTACAGTGCAGAAAGAGGCCATTTGGCCTATTGAGACTGCACCAACAACAATTCCACGCAAGCTCTATCCCCCTAACCCCACATATTTACCGTGTTAATCTCCCTGACACTAAGGGGCAATTTAGCACAGCCAATCAACCTAACCTGCACATCTTTGGACTGTGGAAGGAAACCGGAGCACCCAGAGGAAACCCACGCAGACATGGGGAGAATGTGTAGACTCTACACCGAGGCCGGAATTGAACCTGGATTCCTGGCGCTGTGAGGCAGCAATGCTAACCACTGTGCCACCGTGCATGGGAATAGGGTCTGGGTGGGATTGTTGTCGTTGCAGGCTTGATGGGCCAAATGGCCTCTTTCTACACTGCAGGGGTCCTCAATTCACTATTGAGGAGCAATGATATAAATAATCAGTTAATCGTTTCTTGGCGGCTTTGATCGATGGGTAAATGCTAGCCAGGAATTTGGGTGAATGCCTCTATTCTTCAAACAATGGCACAGAACTTTCCCATCTATGTGAACAGGCAGATACAGTTTCTGTTTAACACGGGGGTCTGCAACCTGCAACTCTGGAGTAAGATGGAGCTCAGCAAAGCCTTGTGGCACGGTGGCTAATGTCCTTACCTCTGGACCAGAAGCTCTGGCCCTGGAGGGAGCATTCGTAAAGCGGTTTAATGGACTTATTATCAGCTCGGAAATCTTTCCCCCACTGTCCCCCAAAGGGAAGAAAGCGTGTGTGTGTGAAGATACACTTTATAAAAACTAACGACTCATATTTGACTCCTGACCCTTATCGATCAAACCCATTTCAAAGCTAATTAAATGGAATTTTTAAAACTTTTACCAGCATTACACTTGGGAGAAAGTATCATTCAATTAACAACTTTTTGGTAAAATGTTGTTGAAATATGCCTCTGTCATGTTTTTCATGATTATTGGTATTTGATTAACAGCATTGCATTTATGAACAAACTTTTAAAAATGACTTTACTTGCTACCAAGTTTGCCACTGCTGGATTAATGTCTTGTCTGAAGTGCAGCATCTCTAACCAAAGTGTCTGCCTAGATTGTTTGCTTGGTGTTAGAATCATAGGCTTTCCCAAAAGATGACTCTGTCACAGTTTCAGGCATGAAGTGTGGTGGTACAGTGGTACAGTGGTTAGCACTGCTGCCTACAGCACCAGGGACCCGAGTTTGATTACTGGCTTGGGTCACTGCCTGTGCGGAGTCTGCATGTTTTTCCTGTGTCTGCGTGGGTTTCCTCCGGGTGCTCTGGTTTCCTCCCATTGTCCAAAAGACATGCTGGTTAGGTGCATTGGACACATTAAATTCTCCCTCAGTGTACCCGAACAGGTGCCGGAGTATAGAAACTAGGAGATTTTCATAGTAACTTCATTGCAGTGTTAATGTGAGCCTACTTGTGACACCAATAAATAAACTTTAAACTTTCCTACCTCGCAAGGTATGAATGTTTCTATCTGTTGATATAGTTACATTGGTAACAACGGTACAGGTGTGGGTAATGCGTCTCAGGTATGATCTCAACAGTCTGAATCATGTATTTTTCTCCTCCAAATAACACAAAAATATTATGATGCCGTTTGACGCCCATGTGACACAGCAAAAATAATCACAGTCAAAACTGCTGACCCAAACCCGCAAAGGTAATCAGACAAAAACATTACAGTGAAAATCCCCCGTTCCACAACTCACCGCTTAAACTGTGGTTTCAGTTTACAACAATTCAGATTCCTGTCACCATCTAAAGCTCATCAACCTGTTGGTGTTGAACAGAATCTCTCTGATCTGATTTGATTTATTGTCACGTGGGTTTAAAATATTGTTTCTTGCACGCTATACAGACAAAGCATACCATACATAGAGAAGGAAAGGACAGGGTGCAGAATGTAGTGTTACAGTCTTAGCTAGGGTGTAGAGAAAGATCAACTTCATATAAGGTAGGTCCGTTCAAAAATCTGATGGCAGCAGGGAAGAACCTGTTCTTGAGTCAGTTGGTACGTGACCTCAGACTTTTGCACCTTTTTCCTGACAGAAGAAGGTGGAAAAGAGTATGTCCAAGGTGCGTGGGTCCTTGATTATGCTGGCTGCTTTTCTGAGGCAGCAGGAAGTGTAGACAGAGTCAGTGGGTGGGAGGCTGGTTTGCATGATAAACTGGGCTTTGTTCACGACCCTTTGCAGTTTCTTATGGTCTTGGTCAGAGCAGGAGCCATACCAAGCTGTGATACTTTCTATACTACCGTACTTTCTCCTAGAGTGGCAATAAATACTAGAAGTTAACGTAACCCAATTAAATCTACCATCATTTGATTTGATTTATTATTATCACATGTATTAGCGTTTCACTGCATGCTAATATATGTGACTATAATAAATCAAATCAAATCATCACATCAGGCAATACTTAAACTTTTAAAGTTTATTTATTAGTGTCACAAGCAGGCTTACATTAACACTGCAATGAAGTTACTGTGAAACTCTCCTTATTGCCACACTTCAGTACCTGTTCATGTACACTGAGGGAGAATTTAGCATGGCCAATGCACCTAACCTGTCCGTCTTTCAGACTGTGGGAGAGAACCGGAGCACTCGGAGGAAACCCACGCAGACACGGGGAGAACATGCAGATTCCGCACAGACAGTGACCCAAGCCAGGAATCGAACCCAGGTCCCTGGTGCTGTGAGGCAGCAATGTTAACCACTGTGCCACCATGTCACCCATGGGAAAGAAACTGAGGGTGAAGTTCACTGTCCAGCTTCCTGATTGCCCACTCTCAGTAACAGTGCAAAAAAATACTCCCTCAAATGCTGCACATATGAATGCCACCACTCCATGACCCAGGAAGAGGTGGTAAAGGCCCTCCATTCTCCAGGGAACTATGATAGTTTTGTAGTACCCTCCCCTATCTCTCATCTTTTCTCATGTAGGCCTCAGGTCCTGCCAAGTCCTATCTTACAGCTGATCTTCCCACCTTTGTGTCACTTCTGCCAAACCAGCACCATCTGAGTTTTCACATTTGGCCAATGATGGGCTCGGTCTTGGTGACAGGGCTCTGCTGATCACAAAATGATCTTCTGGGACTGTGGGTGAAGAACGATGGAAAAGTTTGGTGGCGGTGACTACTGCTGCCTTAATTAGGTTTATCTCCACCTGCCCACCCTCATCCTTGCTGGGACCACTGGTGACAGCCCCGGGTCAGCCTCCTGCCTGGGTGGAGTCAGCACAAAGACAAGATTCCCAGAAGAATTCCTTCCCCATTCACCTCAATCAACAGAACTCCCAAGTGTTTCTTTTCTCATTCTCAGGATGCAGGCACTACTGGCAAAGTTGGGTTTTCTTCCCAGGGGACCAAATGTTCCTGTCATGTACTTACTGATTTTTATGGAATGACGGCCAATTAATAGGCTACCTCTATGTCCACCATCCAATTGGGAATGGCAGGCAGTGCATGGGTACAGTAGCGCCAATTGGAAGGGCTGAAAGGAAGGCTGGCTGGCAATGCCACTGGGAAAGGTCAGTGTTGATCAGACAGATGGTGGGCGAGAGCTTATGCAGACTAACAGGTATCAGTCTGCACGGGAAACATCTCCAGACGAATGTATTTGGCTGTGTGTGTGCCGTGTACAGCCTTTATTCATCTATGTGCAAAGTCCTACGATGGAAGCCACTTCCGGTGCATTGCCAGGCTCCAGACACAGCAGGGGGCAAGGGGGGTTGGTGCACTGTTCCTCAACTTTAATTGAAATGCAAAAATTGGGGTGAAACGCACTTTTAGGTACCATAATTCGCTATGGTAGCCATTCCCATAGGGTGCTATAGAAAAGCACACAGAGACGGGAATATGTCAAGTCCACTTTGCTTCATTCTAAACATCCACATATCTTGGCCTGCAAAGCCGCCAACATGGCCCATGTTTCCTTTTTCAAAGGATATTAGCTTCATGGTCACTTTCACTGATGGCAGCTCTTTACTTCCAGATGTTTCAAATTGAACTCAAATCCTCAAAGAGTTTGATGGAATTTTATCTCATGTTCACTTTCAAGTGCAGACATCTTGATTACCAGTGCAGCAACATAACTATTAGACTGCCCGGGAACTCAGGTTAAAGGGCCTACATTCTCCAGGGACAGATGAGGACCTTAGACCACCCTTCTCATCTTCTGTTCTTTGATTTGATTTGATTTGATTTGATTTATTATTGTCACATGCATTGGGATACAGTGAAAAGTATTGTTTCTTGCGCGCTATACAGACAAAACATGCCGCTCATAAAGTCCATAGGGGAGAAGGAAAGGAGAGGGTGCAGAATATTGTGCTACAGTCATAGCTAGGGTGTAGAGGCAGATCAGCTAATATATGGTAGGACCATTTAAAAGTCTGATGGCAACAGGGAAGAAGCTGTTCTTGAGTCGGTTGGTACATGACCTCAGACTTTTGTATCTTTTTCCTGACGGAAGAAGTTGGAAGAGAGAATGTCAGGGGTGCGTGAGGTCCTTGATTGTGCTGGCTGCTTTCCCGAGGCAGCGGGAAGTGTAGATGGAGTCAGTGGATGATGTCAATGTCTCTGCTCACCCCCCCATCCCCCACCACCACCCCCCCTCCCCCACCAAATCTTTTGTAGGCCTCAGGCTTTTCCAATTTGGCATAGTGGCACAGTGGTTAGCAATGCTGCCTCACAGTGCCAGGGACCTGGATTCAATCCCCAGCTTGGGTCACTGTCTGTGCGGAGTCTGCATGTTATCCACATGTCTGTGTGAGTTTGCTCCGGGTGTTCCGGTTTCCTCCCACAGTCAGAAAGGCATGCTGGTTAGGTGCATTGACCATGCTTAATTCCTTCCCAGCGTACCCGAACAGGCGACTAGGGGATTTTCACAGTAACTTCATTGCAGTGTTAATGTCAGCCTACTTGTGACACTAATAAATAAACTTAAAAACTTAAGTCCTCCGATGCAACTGGTCTTCCCAACATTGGAGTGATGCTGCCAAACCAACATTGTCTGAGTTTCACGGTTTTCTAACGATGGGCTCTCTCTCCAAAACAGGGATCCCGCCGGGGACCCGTCACCCAGACCGGATGACCCATGATACCGGGTTGCGGTTCTGGAGCTGTCGGAGGGACAGGGGGAAGTTGCCGCCCTCCCGGATGCCACTGTCGGCAGGAAGAAAACTTGGTCAAGTTTAAGAAGAAATAGCAACTCACCCAGCCAGGGTCTTCAATTAAGCTCAACTTTCACTCCCACAGATCAAAATAATATTAAACAGGTTGTTTTACTCTGAAATACTTCAATCTTAACGTGCTTTATTGTCATCGCTACATTTATTTGCCAACCATACCAAACCTAATTTACTTTAAGCTCATGAGAACATATTAAATGAGAGTACATTTTAATTCCTTCTTTTGTTGCCCATCATCCCAATGGTGCAACGTTATTCCATGAAGTAATTTTAATCCTATGGGTTCGCATTAATCCAGAACTCAACGTAGCATGTAGTCACAGCTGCAGTAAATCTGCTGCTGCACTTTGTTAGCTGCCATACTTGGCACTTAAAGGTTAGAGAAAATCTGATTGTTAATATTGCCACAGAGTGAGAGATTTGGAGGAATTTGAACGTAATAAACCATCTTCAGTTACGATGCCATGTAGGCCAAAAGGGATAGTGCCAGAGGGGGAACAAAAAAACAAAAAAGTCCTTTCGCAAGCAGTGAATGCAGAAAATGTGGGAAAATCCAGAGGTTTGACAGCATCCGTAGAGGGAGAAACGGGAGCTGGATTTTACCAGCAATCTGGGAGACGACTGGCTGAAAAGCAGGGTTTGAGTAAAATGTCAGAGGTACGTTGGGGTGTGGAGTGCCCATCTTCCTGCCACCATGCCACCTTGCCAACAGTAGGGTAGATGGCAGACAACTCTCCTGTCCGCAGCCCAGTTCAGCCGCTTAAATAGCCAATTTAAGCTGGGGCGGCACGGTGGCACAGTGGTTAGCACTGCTGCCTCACAGTGCCAGGGACCCAGCTTCAATTTCCAACTTGGGTCACTGTCTGTGTGGAGTTTGCATGTTCTCCTCGTGTCTGTGTGGATTTCTTCTGGGTGCTCCTGTTTCCTCCCACAGTCCAAAGATGTGCGGGTTAGGTGGATTGGCCTTGATAAATTGTCCCTTAGTATCAGGGGGGCTAGCTAAGGTAAATGCATGGGGTTATGGGGATAGGGGCTGGGTGGGATTGTGGTTGGTGCAGACTTGATGGGCCAAATGGCCTCCTTCTGCACTGTAAGATTCTATGATTCTAAGATTCTTTCAATTAAGGTTCTCTTTCCACCTCCACCGGCAGTTGCTGTGGGAAGGGGAGTGGAGGGGGTCAGAGGCACGGTGGGTGGTCCTCCACCACATTTGGAGACCATCCAGTAAAACCTGGCAACATCCCAGCAGGCTGCAGGGTGGGGGTTGGGGAGGTGGGGGGTCTGATGCTTTGACCGATGGAAGGGGTCACCCAGTGCCACCACGGTGGTAATGGCAACTCTTTCCTTCAGCTACGCACAGCGTACAGAAGACCCAAGGATCCAAGAGACTCCCCAGAGAAGCCTAAAACAACCCTCAATATTCCCTCAAACTACTGGAGCAATGGAAAGTGGGAGGAGACAGAAGAAGCAGCAACAGCCTCTTCCCTAAACCCCATTTGTTTTTCTCAATGGGGTCCAACAGGACAACAGGTCCAAGCTCGAACCAAATTCTGCCCTCTTTGGCCAGACTTACCCTGGAATTGAGTCTTCAACCCTGTTCAGTCTTGTCCTTCTTGTCTGGCTTCTTGCTCGATATTTTTATCATTTGGAGCTGATCTCTATCGCTGGGACTTGTGACTTCTGGATGTCTGTGTTTAAGTCGTTACGATGGAGATGTAGGCCGGAATTCTACCACCCTGCTCGCCATGGGAATCGGAGTGGGTGAAGGGCGGACCATGGAAAGGTCCATTGACCTCGGGCGGGATTTTACAGTTTCAGGACGAGTGGGGTCATAAAATCCCAGATGTAAGGTATAAGGAATTGTAAACTATCAAATCAGGGCAAGTATGAGGGATGATGGTAATGGCATAGAATCATAGAATCCCTACAGTACAGAAGGGGGACCATTCGGCCCATCGAGTCTGCACCAACCACAACCCCACATATTTATCTTGCCAATCCTCCTGACACTAGGGTTAATTTAGCATGGCCAATCAACCTAACCCGCACATCTTTGGGCTGTGGGAGGAAACCGGAGCACCCGGAGGAAACACACCCAGACACGGGGAGAATGTGCAAACTCCACACAGGTGGTGAGCCGAGGCTGGAATTGAACCTGGGTCCCTGGCGCTATGAGGCAGCAGTGCTAACCACTGTGCCACCGTGCCGACATGAGAAGATATTTTTAAAATGGCCAAAATGACCCCCATTCAGGAAGGTCATGCATTCCTTCACTTATTTAAGTTTTCTCCCACTTCCTTCTCCCATAATGTCCTCAACCTCTCAGTTGTGCCTTCACTTTCTGTCACCTTCTCTGGGTCTGTTTTCTTTGGCCTCTCTACCTCTCACCACTCAATCTGTTCTTCCTTTCCGTTTTGTCTGCACTCTAGTTCTGCTCTCTTGCTTTCCTTCTCTCCCCAATGAGCTTTTCCACAGATGCCTGCCAGTGTAAACAAGTCAGCTGTTACTCACTCCCGATGCCTGATGTTGAACACGACACATACGGATGGAGAGCTGTTTAAACTGATACAAAGCCAACAACACTTGCCTTTCTTGCTGTTTCTGTACACGAGATTAATTACATCTTTCGTCTCTGGTTTCTTTCTCCATTTTCAATCAGTAATAACAGCATTGACATGTAGTGATTGCACCTTTCAGTGTACTAATGTCCCAAGGAGTGCTGGAGTAACCAGGACCATTGAGGATTCTTCAAGTGGGTGACCACTTGGTCAAAGAAATGGTTTTACGGAGCATCTTAAAGGAGGAAGGTGAGGTGAAGAGGTTTTTTTGGAGGGAATTCCAGAGCACTGGGCCTCAGCAGTAGTCCCTCAGCAGGGACTTATCATGACATTGGTAAGATGCTGATAGGGGCAAGGATCATAGAATCTCTACGCTGCAGAAAGAGGCCATTCAGCCCATCGAGTCTGCACCGACTTTCTGACAGAACATTTGATCCAGGCCCAACCCCCGAGCCTATCCCCATAATCTTATGCATTTACCTCACGAATCCCCCTAACCTAATGTTTGGACTCGAAGGGGCAATTGAGCATGACTAATCCACCTAACCTGCACATCTTCGGACTGTGGGAGGAAACTGGATCACCCGGAGGAAACCCACGCAGACATGGGGAGAACGTGCAAACTCCACACAGACAACCGAGGCCGGAATTGAACCCTGGTCCCTGGCGCTGCAAGGCAGCAGTGCTAACCACTGGGCCACTGTGCCATCATGCCAACCACGTGGCTGTGAATGAGCCAAATGATTGGTTTAACTGGCACCTGCCTCTGGTAAACAGGCAGCCACTTTGCTGCCATTCCTGCCATTGAGGATATCCTCTGGCAGTGCAAAGATGTTGGGCACCAACACACATCTTCTGCTGCCATTTTCCCATCTCTCCAACCTGCCTTCGGGGAGCTAAGATCTAGCCCATAGACAGCAAAAGCAAGGAAGTTATGGTTCATGGTAAAACATTGGTTTTAGCCTCAACTGGAGTATCTACTTCTGGGCACTTTAGAAAGGATGTGAAGGCACTGGAGAGGGTGGAGAAAAGGATCACGGGAATGGTTCCTGGTGTGAGGAAATTCAGTTATGAAGACAGAGTGGAGAAGCTGGGATTATCCTCCTTAAAGAAGAGTAGGTTGAGAGGAGATTTGATAGAGGTGTTCAAAATCATGTGGGGTCTGAATAGAGAAGATAGGGAGAAACTGTCCCGCCAGGTGAATGGATCGAAAATCAGAGGGCACAGATTTACGGTAATTAGCAAAAGAACCAAACGCAACATGAGGAAACATTGGCCGAAAATTTTCCATCTTGCCGGCCGCAGGAATCGTACAGGTGAGACTGAAAATTCGGCGGACCATTTAAAGGTCTGTTGAGCTGGGGTGGGAATTTCCAGTCTTGGGGCCTGAGTGGCTGGAAAATCCTGCCCATTCTTTTTACAGTGGGTGGGATTTTCCAGCCCCTCCTGCTAAGCAGGATCTTCCAGCCTTGTCAAAGTCAACCGGGATTTGAATGGCTCGCCGCATCTGCCGTGGAGAAATGCACTGCGGCAGGACCAGAATGTTCCGGCAAGTGAGTAGTTGGGATCTGGAATTCAGTGCCTTAGAGACTGGAACTGGTGGATTCAATTGAGATTTTCAAAAGGAAATTGGATAAAGTTAAAAGTTTATTTATTAGTCACAAGTAGGTTGACATTAACACTGCAATGAAGTTACTGTGAAAATTCCCTAGTCTCCGCACTCTGGTGCCTGTTTGGGTACACTGAGGGAGAATTTAGCATGGCCAATGCACCTAAACAGCACATCATTCGGACTGTGGGAGAAAACCAGAGCAGCCAGAGGAAACCCACGCAGACACAGGGAGAACGTCCAAACTCCAAATAGACAGTCAGCCAAGCCGGAAATCGAAACTGGGTCCCTGGCACTGTGAGGCAGCAGTGCTAACCACTGGGGATAAGCACCTGAAGATACACTTTAGCAAGATTCTGAGGAAAATTGGAGTGTGGGACCAGCTGGATTACTCTTGCTGTGGGCCAGCATTGACTCAACAGGCTGAATGGTCTCATTCTGCACTGCAAGCGTTCTATGATTTTTTTGATTAAGGCCTGGGAGCTTTGTCTTTTTGAGGGAAGCCAGAACCAAGTGTGTCCATTAACTAAAGATCTGGAATTTACCCTGACAAATGTTTTTTTAGTCATGCGCTTGAGGATATTATTGGAAATCTATCACACTGCAACGATGTTGTATTTGAATTTCTCCATCAGAGCCAATAATAAATGCCCTAGTCTGCCTACTCATATACCCAAACATTTTACTATTGGCACTGACTGAAAATCCATTTGCTCCAAATCATCAGATTTACATACATTAGTCACGGTGGAAACCAGCTAACAGCAATTCTTAGGAGCGTGTTCTGACTTATATTTAATGTTTGTTGGATATTGTGGAAAATTCTGGCACGGATGTGAAGAACTGTCTTACATTTGTACAAGTCATATAAATTCTCCGCAGGTCTTATTTTCCGAGTCTCTACTCTTACTGGAAATCGTATCGTGCAAAGTATCCTCACAAATGGAAAGACACAAGACTGAAGCATACTGTAAAGGACTCAAGAAGCTCAGTAGATGTCCTTATATAGGTGATGCACCATCAATCGAGCAAAGACTAGTTTGTATGCAAGACCAAATAGGCTTTTATTAGCAAAAGACTTGGAGCACACCCATGCCGATGAACTGGTCCAGACTGAGGCAGGGGGGTGGGGAGCAGTCGCCTTTATACCTGGACCGGGGGGGGAGGAGTCTCGGGTAGGGCTGGCAGGGATGTGTCCAGGCATGTCACATATACAGGTAATAAGCTAACAGTGGTTTACCACAATAGGAAACCTTTTCCTCCTGGGTGACCCCCCTTTTCTGGCCACATTTTGTCGCACTTGCTGGTGTAAGATTTCCATAAGTTAGTTCCACAGGGTTGTTGGGCCTCAGGCTGTTTTTAGCTCTACAGTGCAGAGCAGAGGTGGTGTCACATTGTCAGTGGCATTGTCTTTGAGGAGGTTGTTGAGGGAGCAAAGCGAACTAACTTTCGTGTCCAATGTCCCACATCCCACAGAGCCCTGAAAGACAACTGACCCAATCTTGGGATGGGTCATTTTTAAGTGTTCGGGGCTGCTTTACTGGGGTTTCCCAGGAGTGGGTGCAGCCGTTAGCAGGAGAACTACCAACAAAAAGGTCCTCTTATAAAGGAATCACAGAATTGTTGCAGAGCCAATGGAATCCATTTGGCCCTTGGTATCTGCAGCAGCTTTCCAAATAAACAACTCACCTGGTGTCAGTCCCCTGTCTTCTGCCCCTAACCACTATGCAACAGCCTAGTGGTATTATCGCTGGACTATTAATCCAGAAACTCAGCTAATGTTTTGGGGACCCGGATTCAAATCCTGCCACGGCAGATGGCAGAATTTTTATTTAATAAAAGATATCTGGAATTAAGAATCTACTGATGACCCATGAAACCATTGTCAATTGTTGGGAAAACCCATCCGGTTCACGAATGTCCTTTAGGGAAGGAAATCTGCCAGCCTTACCTGGTCTGGCCTACATGTGACTCCAGAACCACAGCAATGTGGTTGACTTTCAGCTGTCCTTGGGCAACTAGGGATGGGCAATAAATGCTGGCCAACCAGTGACGCCCATGTCCCATGAATGAATTTTTAAAATTCTTCCTTTTCAGATAAGTTGAATTCCCATTCAAGCGCTTCGATTGAACCTGCCTCCACCACACTCTCAGACAGTGCATTCCAGACCCCAATCACTCACTGCGGGAAAAAGTTTTTCCTCATGTTGCTTTTGCTTCTTTTCTGAATTACTTTAAATCTGTGCCTTCTCCTTCTCGATCCTTTCATGACTGGGAACAACTGATGCGCATCAATTGGACACGAGGCACAAAGCTTCGATAAAAGAAGGCTTTCATTAACTAACAATGGAACTATCAGAACTTTAACACACTATCCCAGACTGAAGAGGTCCCGCCCGAGCAGGGGGTCTTATACCTCTCCCAGGAGGCGGAGCCCGACTGGGATGTGCCACAACAGTAACAACCACAGGTGTATCAATCCCACCCTAGCCCAACAACAACATTAGAACAATCCCACAGTGGGAACCAACGATGGTTCACCACAACAACCTCCCCCTATCTCCTCTGTCCAGACCATCTGCCCCCACCCCCCCATGAATTTGAATATGTCTTGTCAACTCTCCTCTCTGCTCTCTCTTCTCCAAGGAAAACCATTGTTGTGCATCTTTCCTGCACACCCTCCAATGCCTTCATGTCTTTCCAGAACTAGACGCAATATTCCAGCTAAGGCTGGACTAATGTCTTCTGTGGCAAGTGACCACAAATTGGTCTTTACAAAATGGATAAAGTATGGGTGCCAGTAACTTGCCCAAGAAATGTTAATGAAGTTCCCAGGCCTCTCAAGATTGGGCATGTGTTCTGCACACAACCCCCAGCCCAATTCAGACATGCCTAAGGAAATTTTCACCCCCAACATGTCAAACTGAGATCCAATGGTTCAGGTAGGAGTAGATGGTGCCAAAACTAATATTGAAAGAAGAGCAGGGGAGAATTTCCTGATGGCCCTAACTAACTTCATCCTTCAAGCAACCTCTCCAAAAAAACAGTTTATCCAGCCATTCATCTATTTGCTATTGTGGGATCGTGCTGTGCACACATTGGCTACTGCTTTTAAGTATTTTTTAAAAGTTTTTATTTATTAATGTCACAAGTAGGCTTACATTAACACTGCAATGAAGTTACTCTGAAAATCCCCTAGTCGCCACACTTTGGTGCCTGTTCGGGTACACTGTGGGAGTATTTAGCATGGCCAATGCACCCTAACCAGCACACATTACAACAAGTCTGCATTTCAAAAACGAAGTAAGAAGTTTAACAACACCAGGTTAAAGTCCAACAGGTTTATTTGGTAGCAAAAGCCACACAAGCTTTCGGAGCTCTAAGCCCCTTCTTCAGGTGAGTGGGAATTCTGTTCACAAACAGAGCTTATAAAGACACAGACTCAATTTACATGAATAATGGTTGGAATGCGAATACTTACAACTAATCAAGTCTTTAAGAAACAAAACAATGTGAATGGAGAGAGCATCAAGACAGGCTAAAAAGATGTGTATTGTCTCCAGGTATTGTCTTGCCTGGAGACAATACACATCTTTTTAGCCTGTCTTGATGCTCTCTCCATTCACATTGTTTTGTTTCTTAAAGACTTGATTAGTTGTAAGTATTCGCATTCCAACCATTATTCATGTAAATTGAGTCTGTGTCTTTATAAGCTCTGTTTGTGAACAGAATTCCCACTCACCTGAAGAAGGGGCTTAGAGCTCCGAAAGCTTGTGTGGCTTTTGCTACCAAATAAACCTGTTGGACTTTAACCTGGTGTTGTTAAACTTCTTACTGTGTTTACCCCAGTCCAACGCCGGCATCTCCACATCATTTCAAAAATGAATCCATTGATTGCAAAGTATTTTGCTCTGAGGATAAGTGCAAATCATTTCCTTAAATGCAAGGCAGCCTTTGGCTGAAAATACAAAAAGGTGTTTACTTGTCCTTACTTTCGTCTGCAGGAGGAAAACTATGCACCCAGGATTTTCCAAAAAGTTGCTGTTCCCCCAGTTCACAAAGGTGACCCAAGAAAAGTTTCACCTTTGGAACTCAGCAATATTCAAGATTCACCACTGCTGCAATGGGAAGGCACAATTCTCATTTTCCTTAGTTCTAAGATTGATCATTTTTAACATTGTATTGATTGGCATCATAGAGTCATAGAGTCCCTACAGTGCAGAAGGAGGCCATTCAGCCCACTGAGTCTGCACCGACCACAAGCCCACCCATGCCCTATTCCCGTAACTTCTCATATTTACCCTGCTAATCCCCCTGACACTAGGGTTAATTTAGCATGGCCAATCAACCTAGCCTCCACATCTTTGGACTGTGAGAGGAAACCGGGACACCAGAGGAAACCCACGCAGACATGGGAAGAATGTGCAAACTCCACACAGACAGTGACCCGAGGCCGGAATTGAACCGGGTCCCTGGCGCTGTGAGGCAGCAGTGCTAACCAGTGTGTCGCCTAATACATTACTGGATACTGGACGGCGCAGTGGCACAATGGTTAGCATTGTTGCTTCACAGCGCCAGGAACCCAGGTTCAATTCTGGCCTCAGGTCACTGTCTGCCTGGAGTTTGCACATTCTCCCCGTGTCTGTGTGGGTTTCCTCCGGGTACCCCAGTTTCCTCCCACACTCCAAAGATGTGCAGGTTAGGTTGATTGGCCATGCTAAATTGCCCCTTAGTGCCAGGGCGACTAGCTAGGGTAAATAGGTGGGGTTACGGGGATAGGGCCTGGGTGGGATTGTTGTCAGTGTGGGCTCAATGGGCCAAATAGCCTTCTTCTGCACTGTAGGGATTCTGTGAGAATGAAAGGAGTTTAATTCTGCAGCTGGCGATGATACCTGGCCAAGGGAGTGCCTGAAGCTGGCACGGAGTGAAGGAAAAAGGAACGTAACCTGCTTCTGACACTCACCTCCACGAGCACAAAAATCCACAAGAAGAAATGAAAATGAATCGAAAAGTGATTGTCAATCACGAGCGGCGTATAAACGATGTGAGATCAGCCAGCATCCACGTGGCAGATGAAAGTGTTTTGTATGAAGTTGCAGAAAGCAGGGAGTTACCTGTCCCTCTCCCTTCTTTAGCCATTAACAGAGCAAGGCTGAAACATGACACTGTGTCAGCATGAAGGTAATCGCATTGGAGCTGTGGCATAGTGTACACATAGATCAGGGACACAGCAATAATAAAAGCTAACTCTGTAAATCATATTTTCCAGAGCAACTAGATGCTGGTTAACTGTTACCACAAATCCCTGAACTCAATTTATTGGGAGATTTGACCCCTCTGGAAATTGTCCCAGGACTTGTCCTTTCTATATTAATTCCAGCCAAAAATCCATCTTCAAACACTGGAAATCCGATAATCCTCCCTCATTTCAACACTAGCTGAATTCTCTAAAGTACACAGCTGTTCTTGAATGATGAACTACATGATCATATGAGGGGGAAAAAGGACAATTAAATCTCACAGTCTTTTATACTTTAAAAAAAATAAAATTTAGATCAGGAGGTGCAATCTCCCCCACCCCAGTACAATAGAATCCATTAATATAGAGAGTTAACCTCATTAGTTAAAGCTGTCTTTCAACTCATTGGTTTAACACTAAAGAATTTTGATAGCCCACATCACCTTTTGATGATACATATTTTTACACTTATTTATTGCGTTAGATAGCTGATTGGTCATTGCAAAATTAAGCAAGCTTAACATCCTTTATCGATCACTGCATCAGTTATTAAATGGAATGGGAGGCTGGATAGTTTGGGGAGTATTTATGAAAATTATTGGGCTGGGTCAGTTCACGCTGAGGTTCCCTCCTCCACACAGCCTCCATAATTTCACACATCAGTGCAAACTGCTTCCTTTCTCTTCTCTCTGTTTTTGTTCTTTCTCTTTCTCCATATAATAATCATTTCCAACGGTGTTTCCTTCGTCTATGTCTGTCTCACTGGTAATCCAGTCCCGTAATCTCTTCCCCCAAATTTTCAGAACCATTCCCCCTCTTTGGCCTGAATTTTCTGGTTGTTCATGCCGGCAGGATTCTCTTGGTCCGCTGCAGTAAAGGGGGGGTTTGGCTGTGCGCCAAATTTTCTGTTTTCACTTGCAGCGGCAGTGGGGCGTGAATGGCTGGGAAATTCCACCCTTTATCTTTCCCCTTCTCTGCACACTCTTTCCATTTTGCGTTGACGTAATGGGGGGGGGGAATCTTACCAAAAAATGGCAGAGTGTTGTTTCCAGCAAGAAACCCACCATGTTTCTCTCCAGATCTTACCACACTCTGCCAAAAAAAGTCAAGGGGGTGTGTTTCATGCCGTCATGCAGTGGGGTGTGGTCCCACTACGCCAGCAAAACCTGGCTGCACAAAGACCGGGGCACCATCTTTAAAAGGTGCCCTGGTCATAACAGGAATAAACTTCCCCTCCAGCCCACCACAGAGGTCTCAGGGGCTCTCTTCTCCCTATCCCAGATCTGAGTTGGCACTTCTCTTCACCGCCTCTCCCCGATCATTGGCCCTTCCCCCCCAACAAATCTGGGAACTGGCACTGCCCCCCTCCACCCCCTCCCAGCGACTATAGTCGACATTCTCTACTCCTCCGTTCACTCCCAGCCCACAACCAAATCTGAATGAATCCCCACCCCCCAACTCACCCACATCCCCCATGAGGCTCCCATTAGAGATTGCCCATTGGCACAGGTTGGCACTGCCAGGTTTTTTTCTCAACATGGCGCTGGAACGAGGCGACTTCTTGCAAGCTGTGCCCAGCATTCCTTCTAATTCTATCTTTTACTCTTGTTCTATGCTTCTAAAACTTCATTCTAATTCTTTTAAACTCTCTAACAATGCTCCAATTAAATCTCCTAATGACTGTAACATTGGATTTTGCACTCTCTCCTTTCCTTCTCTTTGAACGGAATGCTTTGTCTGTATAGCGCACAAGAAACAATACTTTTCATTGTATACTAATACATGTGACAATAATAAATCAAATCAAATCAAATCAGGTTAGCATTGCCAAGTCGGCACTGCCAGATTGGCATTGTCCAGGTTGGCATGGACATGATGCCAACCTGGCATTATCAACCTGTGCCAAGGGGCAGTGCCAGGGGAAATTGCCAGGCCACTGAGGAAAGGTTGAGTAGGCTGGGCCTATACTCATTGGAGTTTAGAAGAATGAGAGGTGACCTTACTGAAACATAAGGGGAGACTTCACAGAGTGGATGCTGGGAGGATGTTTCCCTTTGTGGGAGAATTTTGTAGGAAGGTACAGATTAAAAATAGGAGGTTTCCCATTTAAGACAGAGATGAGGAGGGATTTATTTTTCTAGAAGGTCATTAGTCTTTGGAATTCTCCCCCCAGAGAGCAGTGGAGACTGAGCCATTGAATATCTTCAAGGCGGAGGCAGACCGATTTTTGATTGTTAGGGGAGTCAAGTGTTATGGGGAACAGGTAGGAAAATGGAATTAAGACCACGTCAGATCAGTTCAATCTATATTGACTGACTGACCAGGTTCGGGGAGCTGAGTGACCTACTCCTGCACCTATTTCTTATGGGCGGCACGGTGGCACAGTGGTTAACACTGCTACCTCACAGTGCCAGGGACCCGGGTTCAATTCCAGCCTCGGGTGACTGTCTGTGTGGAGTTTCTCGTATCTACATGGGGTTCCTCTGGGTGCTCCAGTTTCCTCAAAGAGTTTAAAGATGTGCTGGTTAGGTGGATTGGCCATGCTAAATTGCCCCTTAGTGTCCAAAGATGTGTGAGTTAGGTGAATTAATCATGGTAAATGCATGGGGTTACAGGCATAGAAGCATAGAAGATAGGAGCAGGAGGAGGCCATTCGGTCCTTTGAGCCTGCTCCGCCATTCATTACAATCATGGCTGATCGTCCAACTCAATAGCCTAATTCTGCTTTCTCCCCATAACCTTTGATCCCGTTCACCCCAAGTGCTATATCTAGCCGTCTCTTGAATGTTTTGGCATCAACTACTTCCTGTGGTAATGAATTCCAATGTTTTGGCATCAACTACTTCCTGTGGTAATGAATTCCACAGGCTCACCACTCTTTGGGTGAAGAAATGTCTCCTCATGTCCATCCTAAATGGTCTACCCCAAATCCTCAGCCTGTGACCCCTGGTTCTGGACTCCCCTCACCATCGGGAACATCCTCCCTGTATCTACCCTGTCTAGTCCTGTTAGAATTTTATAAGTCTCTATAAGATCCCCCTTCATTCATCTGAACTCCAGCGAAAACAATCCCAACCTAGTCAATCTCTCCTCATACATCAGTCTCCCCATCCCTGGAATCAGCCTGGTAAACCTTCACTGCACTCCCTCGAGAGCAAGAACATCCTTCCTCAGGGTGGGGGGCTGAGTAAGATGCTCTGTTGGAGAGTCGGTGCAGACTCGGGGCAAATGGTCTCCTTCTGCACTGTAGGGATTCGATGGCTATGTTACTATAATGTTGTATAGTGACGCATTGCAGACAGAGTGAACTGGCAATACTATATATTCAGAACGAAACGATCTTGGTTGTCAGCGCAGTTGCTGATCTGTAATAATCCCTTCCAAACGCAAGATTTCTAAGTCGCAAATTTGTGGCTTTCCCAATATGCGAAATAATTACACCGCTGTGTCAATGTGCATCCTATAGTTCCGCCTGCAGACTGTTCATTGCAAACCCACAGAAAGGACAAGTTGGATATTTCCAGAGATTCTAGTGTTACAAAATCCAGCAATTGAATGCAAAACCAAATCTGATCCTCCGCACTGAAACATGAGAATGTATAAAATCACACAGAATGTGATGTACTGTATTCCTCTAAATACCACTGGAGCATGAGACAGCCTTAGGCTCAGTGACAACATTCCTGCCTCTGAGTCAGAGAGTGTTGGGTTTGAACTCCATTCCAGACGGTCCCAGCTGAGTGCACTCTGAGCTCTCGGCTGGCATCCAGATAGTTGCATATGGTGGGTGTAGGTGGCCCTCTCTCTCATTGTGTGGGTTATGGGAGCCCCTCTTGCTGTCCCCATTCTCGATTGGTATAAAGATGGTTACAACCATGGAAGGGACACCGTCATAATAATCTGTCACACTCTTAATCAGCCTGCAAATTCTTCCACTACCATATAACTTGTTTTTCCTTTATCATTTCATGGAACATGGGAATTCCTGGCAAGGCTCATCCCTAATTGCCCTTGAACTGAGTGGCTTGAGGGGCCATTTCAGAGGGCAGTTAAGAGACGACCACATTGCTATGAGTCTGGAATCACATGTAAACCGGAATGGTGGCATATTTTAACGGGTTCAACTCTGACGGAAGGTTGCATGGATTTGGATTGCATTCCTGTAAATTCAGAAGATTGTGAGAGATGCTCTAATTGAGGTGTTCAAAAAGGATTTGATAGGGTAGATACAGAGAAGTCTTTATTCCCAATGAGTGAACCCAGAATAAAAAAAGCATAATGAGCGGCACAGTGGCACAGTGGTTAGCACTGCTGCATCACAGCACCATGGACACAGGTTCAATTCCAGCCTTGGGTGACTGTGGAGTTTGCATGTTCTCCCTGTATCTGCGTGGGTTTCCTCCAGATGCTCCAATTTCCTCCCACACTCCAAAGGTGTGCAGGTTACATTGATTGACCATGCTAAATTGTTCCTGTCAGGCGGACTAGCAAGGTAAATACGTGGGGTTATGGGGATAGGGCCTTGGTGGGGTTATTGTCAGTGCAGGCCCGATGGGTCAAATGGCCTCCTCCTGCACCGTAGGGATTCCGTGATTCTGTGAAATTTCCTCTAATCTGTCCAAAGAACTGAATCTCTGCCAGTGGAACACTGCACCAGAATTCAGACACAAAAATGGTGGAAATGCTGGAAAATCTCAGCAAGTCTGACAGCATCCGTGGGGAGAGAATAGAGCCGACGTTTCGAGTCTGGATCACCCTTCCTCGGAGCTCAGAATTCAGGTGCAGACATGTAACCAAATGAAGGATGTTGGGATTGCTCCCAAGATGTCACAGATACACTTGTATGATTTAAACCTTGTGACCCAACACTGCCTGACCAATGAAGGATTGGAAGATTGTCTGATTTGTTTACACCATGTGATTGTTGTTTGGGGTCCAGATGGCCAAGGGGGTGGGATTGTTTTGAGGCCTCCAAAGAGTAGTTAAATGAGGGGTGAGCAAAATGAAATGATAATAGAGGGGTGAGTATGATTGGGCTCACAGGTATTTGATATTCGTTGATCATTTTGCCCTGGTGTTCGAATTTTAGATCCACCCATTCTTATTCAGATTTCAGTAAATCTGTGCCATTTAGACATGGGGTCCCTTTCCAGTTTGTGCTGAACTTGTTGATCTCAGGGGGTGGGTGGGAGGGGTGCAGTAGATTAAATTTTGCATTTGTTCCCACTGCCCCTGGGTTAGAGACAAGGCAGGTGAATGTGGATTTTGGCTGACAGCAAAATTGGGTTCAAATGTGATTCCTCCCTATATTTGTATAGCCAGCCTAATGTCACTCGCTACTGGGAACACAGGAGCGCAGGTATGTACATGGTGATCCAAACAGCAGTAACTGGTATTTATGTGCACATCAGACCGCAATCTCCAGTGACCACACATGTTAAAGATAAATACAGAAATCCAGAGGTTGCTGCCTAAGATGTGCTCCATAAGCTTCCCAAGAATGGCATCTCATTGTTTGACCCACCATTTAAGTGTACTAAACAGTCTGAATTTCTGGTGCTCAATACATAGGCAAAGGCTAAAATTGCCAAAAAAAATTCGGCCTTTCCGTTCCTGTCTAATTAAAGTTTATTTATTAGTCACAAGTAGATTTACTTTGGTGTGAAAATCTCCTAGTCGCCACACTCCGGTGTCTGTTCGGGTACACTGAGGAAGAATTTAGCATGGCCAATGCACCTAACCAGCATATCTTTCGGACTGTGGGAGGAAACCGGAGCACCCGGAGGAAACCCACACAGACACGGGGAGCCAGTGACCTCAGCCGGGAATCGAACGCAGGTCCCTGTTGCTGTGAGGCAGCAGCGCTAACCACTATGCCACCGTGCAGCCCAATTATCCCTTTAGTGGCTTGGTAAGTTTTAATTACTACCACGCTAGCACTGAAAATTAAATTTTACCATCCCGCCCGCCACGGGAATCAGAACGGGCGAGGGACAGACCATGGAAAGGTCCGTTGACCTTGGGTGTGATTTTAAGGTTTCGGGATGAGTGGGGCTGTAAAATCTCACCCAGAGTCTCATTCCTTGAGAATTCAATAGTTGTTTGAAATTCAAAAAATTTTTTAAAATAAAATGGTTTTTGCTACCTTTTCCTAGCATCCATTTTATCTCTTTCTCTTTATCTAATCATTCTTCCCCTCTCTTTATTTTGCTTTCTGCACATTCTTTGGCATCGGGTTCACTATTCTAATTGAAAATTTCTGCGCCATGCACTCTTGATTAATAATTACAAAACCCCAAAGAATGTCTGTGGGCAAATGTGCGTCTAACAATTTGCTTAGTGCAATATCCAGCCCAAATGAACTATTTGGAATGTTCCATCGCAAGCTAGGATCATATATAACCATTATTGGAAAGTAGTTGGGCATGCCTGATGTCCACAGAACCATACCTCAGCACATTCAGAAGTGTGGTGGGTATAAACTTTGTTAATACTATTACAGAGAGAGCATTACAAGGGAAAAGTGCTGGCTAAATTTTGCGAATTAACATCAGTGCTCAGCTTCATGCATCCCCAAACACATATCAGAAATTTAGACTTGGACAACAATATACCTGAACTAATTCAAATTATATACTGCAGCATTCTGGCACAGTATTGCACTGTACACAACACAATCTGAAACCCTGTGGTTGCTTGAATATATTTCTACAAACCACACGCCACACTACACTCATACTTAAATGAAGGCAGACCCCACAGGATAATGGAAAAGCTATCATGGCCAAAACAGAGAAATGGGAAAAAAGTAAGAACACAAAGCTTTCTCAAACAACATACTGAGCATTTAGCTATTAGGAGAATACTTGGATTGTGGATGTATTAAACATTGAATCGAGTTGCCTTAAGATATCCATGTCAAGACATTTAAGAGTCAGTTCAATGGATCCTAAAGAATATAACATAGGAGACATGTCCACCAGTGCTAGCACTACCTCTTCAATGAGAGCATTCAATTCTAAGCTTTGACGAAGGATCATCCAGAGTCGAAATGTTGGCTCTGTTCTCTCTCCACAGATGCTGTCAGACTTGCTGAGATTTTCCAGCATTTTCTGTTTTTGTTTCTAATCCCATTTATGTGCCTTCTCTCTATGTGTGTAAAAGGCATCCTACCTTGCTTTTTTATTTTCCTGGTAATAGTCCTCAGACTTTGCCATTTGTTACCAATTCACCAACCAGTGTAAATACAGAGTCGTATAATCAGAATGGTAGCATGTAATGTCTGGAATTTCTGAGGGAATTCTCCCAATCTCCTGCTCTAACTTTCTCCAAGACCTCCACTGATTGTCTGCCATGATCACAGTGGGAGACTGGGGGACCTCTTCAGTAGTTCCATCTAAAAGAGGTTACACAAAGATTTTGATACTTGTCAGAGAATACAACACGAAATAGATATACAACGGGATATACAGAGCGGGATTTTCTAACTCCCTGCCGTGGCGTGATTTCCAATGGCAGAGGCGGTTCGCCATTGGAGGATTTAGCCAATATCCATTGGGGGGGGGAGGGGTTTGGCGGGGGGGCGGCGGTGGTTTGGAGAGGTAGGGGGTGGTCGCCTTTGGTGGGGACTGGAAGACCCTGCCGGCCAAAGGGCTGGAAAATCCTGCCCTACAAGTTGGTGATGTTAAGTGAACAAGCATTCACAACTAGAATTACTCTTAAGGTTCCTGTGACCTCCTGCCATATTGTTGGTGGAAGGTTTGTGCCACCTTGCCAATGGTGCCACTGATGGGAGATTTCTGGTGATTATTTCAGCTTCTCTTCTGTATGGTAGAACCCAACGAGACCAGCTCCCAAGGATATTAAAACACATCTCAATGTTATGTCGACATCATTTGAACCCTCCGTTTACAGTTCATCTATACCCTCCGGTTTATATCCCAGCGTCTAAACATTTTCTTAATCAGTTCAAACAACATTTGGAAACTGCACCTTGGCCAAGGCAGAATTTTCCAGTCCCACCAATAATGGGCATCGTTGCGGGCAGGATGGGAACATTTAGAGAGCGGCCGAAAGAAGTGACATTGGCTGGTCTCCAAATTTTCCCTTGCTGCCTGCGATGATGCCCGCTGCCACCAGCGGGACTGGAAAATCCCAGCCATCGTTTTGGATTTACAAATTGTGAGGTTGAATAGTACAAACGATACACCTGAATTTAACATTTTGTGCGTGCCTGAGGTTGTCGTGGGCGACAGTGGATGTGAAACTCGCTCCCAGCCAAGGTCGCATTGTTAACACGATGTTGCATTGGCCAATCAAGTAATAGCCATCGAGTGTGAAATGTACTCTGTGAAAGGCTGAGCTTTGGGGTGTGTGGTGGGGGGAGGAGGGGAGCAGGGGAGGAGGGGGGCGGGGAGGAGGGGAACATGGGGAGAGGAGCGGGAAGGGGAGGGGGGGAGTGGGTGGGGGAGGAGGGGAGTGGGTGGGGGAGGAGGGGAGCGGAGAGGGGGGCGGGGAGGAGGGGAACATGGGGAGAGGAGCGGGAAGGGGAGGAGGGGAGTGGGAGGGGGAGGAGGGGAACAGAGAGAGGGGAGCAGGAGAGGGAGGAGGGGAGCAGGGCTGGAGGGGAGTGGGAGGGGCAGGAGGGGAGCGGGAGGAGGAAGAGGGGAGCCGGAGAGGAAGGAGGGGGGGAGGGGAGCGGGGTGGAGGAAGGGAGCAGGGGGAGGAGGGGAGAGGGAGGTGAAGGGGAGCGGATGGGGGAGGTGGGGGGGAAGAGGAGGGCAGGCACCGAGAAAAGGGAGAGTGTGGGCTGCTGCTGCTAACGTGCTCCTTTGGGGGGCAGCTGCTGTCTCAGGGAGCTACTGACCTGTAAGAAATAAATTTCAGTGGAAACACTAAGCCACGAGTGTCCAGACAGCACAATCGTACACGGACCTCAGTCCCCAGACAAATTTGTCTATTTTAATTGGGCCCTGACTTCCATCCCGCCCTGGATCGAGGTTGCAGCTTTAACATAAAAAGACCTCCTGGCCAATCGGCCCGTCCGCCGACCAGAAAGGCAGACGGGCAACATAAACTCCTAGTCAACTGCTGTTCAATTAATTTAAATTAGATTGCTGATTATCGGTGAGCATGCTTCCGACTCCTGCCCCCCGACCAAAATATCGCATGAGGGTGCGATGATGTTGGGACAGGCATTACGCAAATGTCTTATTTTACACACATCCAGGATGGGCAACCTGAGCAACATCAAATTCTGTCCACAGTTTTCGATACTTAATTAAATTAGTGTGCACAGGAGCGCACATCATGGATGTCATTGTGCAGATATGGCAAGTGATCAAGGGGGATCATCATAGAATCCCTCCCTGTAGTGCAGAAGGAGGCCATTTAGCCATCGAGTCTGCATCGACCACAATCCCACCCAGGCCCTATCCCCATAACCCCCAGGTATTTACCCTAGCCAGTCCCAAGCGGGACTAAAGGATAAATTGCCCCACTAAAGGGCAATTTAGCACGGCCAATCCACCTAGCCTGCCTATCTTCTACTCTGGGAGGAAACCAGAGCACCTGGAGGAAACCCACGCAGACACAGGGAGAACATGCAAACTCCACATAGACATTGAGCCAAACCGGGAATTGAACCCGGGTCCCTGGCACCATGAGGCAGCAGTGCTAACCACTGTGCTACCGTGCCAGGGATACTGAGACCTTTGTGAAACTGTGCAGTATAAAGGAGGTCTAAGGGGAGGAAGAATGTGGCTTACCTTGTGGAGAAAGAGTTAAATGTAAAATGTAAGCTGCACACCTGCAGTGACCTGTTGATGTTAACGAGGGGACAAAATAACTACCTTAATGGATTGGCACAAGGAGCAATTCAAGCTTTCATTGCAAGTCCCTGTGATTATAATAAAATTTGTGTAAATAAAGCCTTGGCCCATTACACATAAGCTGGAGTGTTCTTTGATGCTGTAATTGTTGCAGAATTTACCCTCCAGAAAGAGTGAAGCACAAATATTTCTTCTTTGAGAGATTTGGAAAGGCTGATTGCCTTGTTCGCTCGTGGTCGGAGGGTGTGGGGCTGGACGGTTGAATGCACCTTGGGCTGAATACAAAATGGGTGGCGACAAAACAGCAGCTTGTTTCACTAACCGTCCGCACGCCTTTTCCTTTGAGTTTCACCCCAGTAATTCTCGATCTTAGTCGAGTTTGTCGTTGTGAAATCAGTCTGATGGAGAGCTGCCAGGTTGAGCCTCTGGCTAAAAAATGCCTCTTGGATCAAATATCTGATGACGGTGTCTCTGGCCAACTGGCATTAAGATGAGCAGGGAAGGCCATCATCATCTGCTGAGCTAGACTCTGACCGTGACACTCCAACGCAACTCCAAAATTCAGCACCAGTCAGCATTTCAGCCCCAGGGAAATCCTAACATTCTGAAAGGGCGATTTTAACCCTTGTCTTTTCAATGTGAGGCATGCAGATGGCCAGCTAAAGTCTCCCATAGAACTCTGATCCACCACAAACTCCACCTTTTAACCTGAGCAAATGACAGAGATACACATATACCCATCGAAACAAGCAGGATCTTTTTTATTAGATATGTAGTTTGGACTCTGATGGTATCGTCATTGTAATGACCTCAACGAGGCCCATCAGGTTGGCCTCTTGGAGTACGAGCTCCCTGATTGAGGTAATGATTACCTGCGGTTCACAGACTCCCAAGTAACCTACCCTCTTTGCAACCTTGTGGAGTCCATGAGCCATGTCTATGTTCAATGTTATAGACTGCATAACCATTTTTGTTTTCTCAAAAACCTATTGTTGATGTTTTGTTTGCACTTCAGTCCTATGCTCCTGATCGGAGGGGGGGCAGGGAAGGGGGAGGATCTCCTCGTGAACCTACTCCTGGGCCTGGCAAAATTTACCATAAACAGGCCCAGGCAGTGGGTAACTGAGGGGGTCGTCCAACCCAACTGTCTGCCCCTCGACTGCGCCCATATTCGCAGCTGGATGTCCCTGGAGAGGGAGCATGCGGTGTCCGAGGGCACCATTAACGCCTTCTCTGTCCACTGGGCACCGCAGGGATTGGGGTATGTTATTGACCCCTTTAATCACATTTTGATTTGAAATTTTAAGTTCCCTTTCCACTCTGTCCTTTGTTTTGGGCGGTTCCCCTCCTTTTGGGAGCTGCCCATTTTATTTTGTCCCCTCGTTAATTTGATTTCGTTTATTTGGTTGGTCAAAAAGAGCGGTAAAGATTGCCTGTCCAATCACAGGGCCTCACCTGTATATAAACATGGGAGTGTCAGGTCTACTGGCACTCCGGATTCTGGCTCTGTACCTGAAGCACTCTTAGGAGTGGAGATAAGTTAGTAAACAAAGGGGAATCTGGTGAAGGGACACCGGCCTCTGAGGAGTTATTTCCGTCATAACTTGACTGCTATTTTAACCAGACCCCTGGACAGGGAAACTATTGCAGCTTTTCCACAGAGAGAAATCAAGGTCACAAGAGGTCCATAAAGGTGAAGTCTTTCAATTCTTTCGAATTTCCCCATGAGGGTCCAAGCAGCAGAACTGCTCCTCCGAGCCCGAAAAGGAAAGTTAAGATCCTACCATGTTCTGGTCTTCTCTGATTCTGCGCACCTCCTGAACCCTCAGGGACAGTTTCTTTCATACTGAGCTGAGGCCTCTTGTGTCTTCAGTTGCCACTTCCTGTTCATTTTAGGTGATGGGAGGGCGACTGACTGATTCTGCTCAGTTTAAGCCCAGAAATTGGATTTTCCTTGTCTCACAATGGTGTGGCCAGGACCCTACCCTCTCAATAAGTTAAAACCAGGGCTAAAAATTCCTAGGATTTAAATGTGTCTGCAGGTACTAAAAGAGCACTTGCACATTTGGTGTTTCAAGCACTGATTAGAAGTAATGTTCCTGGAGTGATATATGTAGCTTCAATGTATTGAAGGGATGGAGTATCTGGGTCAACAGACAACAGGAGGTTTCATATTGACTCAGGGATCGAGGCACACAGTTTCTCCGCCGCAGTCCTGGAGGTCCTATTGGAAGAAATCCAGAGGAGGAGGGATGATCTGTACCCCTAAGGGGAGGTAAGGAGTACATCTCACCCTCCTGTCCCCACCAACGCCTCTACTTTCTCAGAAGACTAAGGAAATTTGGCATGTCAGCTACGACTCTCACCAACTTTTACAGATGCATCATAGAAAGCATTCTTTCTGGTTGTATCACAGCTTGGTACGGCTCCTGCTCTGCCCAAGACCGCAAGGAACTACAAAAGGTCGTAAATGTAGCCCAATCCATCACGCAAACCAGCCTCCCATCCATTGACTCTGTCTACACTTCCCGCTGCCTCGGCAAAGCAGCCAGCATAATTAAGGACCCCACGCATCCCGGACATTCTCTCTTCCACCTTCTTCCTTTGGGAAAAATATACAAAAGTCTGAGGTCACGTACCAACCAACTCAAGAACAGCTTCTTCCCTGCTGCTGTCAGACTTTTGAATGGACTTACCTTGCATTAAGGTGATTTTTCTCTACACCCTAGCTATGACTGTAACACTACATTCTGCACTCTCTCATTTCCTTCTCTATGAACAGTATGCTTTGTCTGTATAACGCGCAAGAAACAATACTTTTCACTGTATGTTAATACATGTGACAATAATAAATCAAATCAAATCAAATCAAACTCCTCCAGCTGCTCTGCCAAGCTACTGGCATCATCTCCTCCTCCCATTCTTCCTGGAGATCAAACAGTTCTCTCATCCACATTGGTGGAGTTGCGGATAATGGAGATAATTGTCAGAGGATACAGCAAGATACAGATCGGTTGGAGGCTTGGGCAGAGAAATGGCAGATGGAGTTTAATCCAGACAAGTGTGAGATAATGCATTTTGGAAGGTTCAATGCAGTTAGGAATTGTACAGTAAATGGTAGAACCCTTCGGAGTATTGACAAGCAGAGAGATCTGGGTGTACAAGTCCACCAATCACTTAAAGTGGCAACACAGGTGGATAAGGTAGTCAAGAAGGCATACGGCATGCTTCCTTCATCGGTCAGGGCATTGAGTTTAAAAATTGGCAGGTCATGCTTCAGCTGTACACAACCTTAGTTAGGCCTCATTTAGAATATTGTGTACAATTCTGGTCACCACACTATCAGAAGGATGTGGATGCTTTGGAGGGGGTACAGAAGAGGTTTACCAGGATGTTGCCTGGTCTGGAGGGTATTAGCTATGAGGGGAGGTTGGATAAACTCGGTTTGTTCTCACTGGAACAACGGAGGTTGAGGGGTGACATGATAGAGGTTTACAAGATTATGAGTGGCATGGACAGAGTGGATGGTCAGATGCTCTTTCCTAGGGTAGAAAAGCCAAGTACTCGGGGACATAGGTTTAACGTGCGAGGGGTAAAGTTTAGAGGAGATGTGCGAGGCAAGTTTTTTTTTAGAGGGTGATGAATGTCTGGAATGTGCTGCCTGGGGAGGTGGTGAGGGCAGGTACGATAGAGACATTTATGGGGCAACTAGATGAATACATGAATAGGATGGGAATGGAAGGATACGGACCCTGTAAGTGCATATGGTTTTAGTTTAGGCAGATGTCATGATCGGCGCAGGCTTGGAGGGCCGAAGGGCCTGTTCCTCTGCTTTACTTTCTTTGTTCTTTGTTCTTTGTTATGGCCCAAAACACAAACAGACCCAAATACTGAAAAAATGATTGGCAAACAAAGTAATAGGTTCTTTATCGAAGAGTAACAAGAATCAGGAGAGCTCTTCTATACACGCACTACTTGCTGACCAACACCGTTCCAACCATTGTATCACATGTTAGCTTGCATCACTTTTTATGATCAATAGAATCCCCACAGTGTAAAAGGAGGCCATCTGGCCCATCGAGCCTGCACTGATTCTCTGACAAAGCATCTTACCCAGGCCCACTCCCCGTTCCATCCCTGCAACCCCACACATTTATCCCGCTAATCCCCCTAACCTACACATCTTGAGACACTAAGGGGCAATTTAGCATAGCCAATCCACCTAATTATTTACTGAATGTCAATCAGTATTAAAGGATATCACAACAATCCCCTTTCTCCTTGGGATTCCTGTAAGTTCTTCAATAAGTTACAGTAACATGGCAGTCATTCTATTTAGTTGAAGGTAGCCATGATGCGGAGATGTCGGCATTGGACTGGTGTGGGCACAGTAAGAAGTCTCACAACACCAGGTTAAAGTCCAACATGTTGATTTGGAATCACGAGCTTTCAGAGCGCTGCCCCTTCATCAGGTGAGTGAATCACCTGACAGGGGAGCGGCGCTCCGGGAGCTCGTGGTTCCAGGTGAACTTGTTGGACTTTGGCCTGGTGTTGTGAGACTTCTTACAATTTAGTTGAAGCCTCCGAAAATTTCCAAGAAAACTGTTGACAAGGTGTCAGTGAACTTTGACAAAGTGTTCCAGAAAGTCCCCTGATGTGTCTGATATGGTTCCTTCGACCCTCCAACAATGAAAGCTGAGTATAGCTATGAATGTCACTTCAGTTCCTCAGCATTGACTTCCTTAAGTCCTGGTCAGCAGTTTGGAGACATTATTAATTGAGGCAGGCAAGTTGGTAATTGGAGCCACAGTCCACAGAGCATGGTAGGCATCTCTCTCCATTCGAGAGAGAATATTGATTATATACCATGAAGGGTACCAATCCACGCCAAGCATGGGGTAGGGGAGGAGGCAGGTCCCAAGTCTCCCTCAGCTAGAATGGGAATTGAACCCTCATTGTTGGTGTCATTCTGAACCATGTGATAGTCATCTAGCCAACTGAGCTAAGCGGCCCATTAAAATACCACACTGTTCCTTGAATGAGCATTAGCAGGCAACATAACTGTCCATTAGGCCTTCAACGAGCATCTGGGTAATAGTGTGCACTTCAACATTTTTACCAATACCTGGCACTGAAAGCAGACCAAGTAGCAGTTGCAGAGCAAGATCCAATCTTGACTGCCTAACTTCAATATCCTTCGTAGCATCTAAAGTTTCTGAGGGAAATTGGCCTCACATACAATAATTTTCCTCTTCACTCCCTCGGCGATAATCTGGCAGGGCAGGTTGTCCAACCTTTATACAGATTTTCTCATTTTCACCCCATTCTTCATGTTCCCCTTGCCCGGACGATCGTAATGGGCCCACCTCTTTTATTTTTCCCTAGTCTCTCTCTCTCTCTTCATTTCACTGAGCCCATCCACCACTCTCCTCATCTCCTCAACCTCCTTGTGCCGTATTTCATTCCCAGCTGTGAGCGGGTAGCCTCTAACACGACGGCCTGAACAAAATCAAAGTTAGTGCCACACAAATCAATGGGCGGAAACACCTTTCCTGCCATTAGTGATGGTGGAGGGGGGCTGGGGGGCGGGGGGGGGGGAATGGTGGTGGGGGTGGGGGGGGGGAGGGGACACTGCTACTGAGTGAGTGAAATAAAACAGAATTAAACGGTTAAAACACCTTTTTCACCCAAAACGACTTTGTTGAATGTCACCAATTTTACACTGTTCTAAATAATTAAAAATTAAAATGTTAACATTTAGGAAACAAAAATGACAGGTCAAACAATGCAACATAAAATGCAACTTGCAAATAAAAAGGGTCTATTTTTAAAAGTGACTTGGTGCTGTTGGCATTTGGACCTAATTGATTATGTGATACATGTGCACTGAATGTGTGGGCCACTTCCTCAGCTGCTTACTCTCATTACATTGCACCCTGTCAGGCTGCACATGTCTCAGTGGTTCTGTCCCCGCCTCCGATCATTCACACAGCCCCAGCTAGTGCGGACAAAAGGTTTCACTCTCGGAGTCCCGGCTCGACATCCAGGAGGGTATTTGGTGGGAGTGCAGCCTTGCATCCCCCCCCCCACCTCATCCATTCGGTTCCCCAGCTTTGGGAAACTGGTGTCGGGCTGACGGCCTATCCAAATAATAAAAAAGGAAATGACCCAAAGCAGAGTCTGCTGGAGGTAAAAGCAATGGAATAAAATGCGTCGCCTCATGAGAGAAGAAGAATGCGGCAACTGGAGTGCTACCTCACTTAAAATGAATTTGTGTTTGGTGGATTGTGACAGAAAGGCAGTCACCAGCGGTGAATGGAACAATGTTGGTTCCTGTGATAAGTTCTGATCACAGCAGATAATAAATAGAACAGACATCGGCACAATGCTTTTACACTTTGACATTGAAAATCATTTCGAATGCTCGTCAAATACAGCATAAATATAGTGACATGTCTAACTTTACGGGATCCGTCCCATGACATTTACTTGATTACCTACAATAGGGCCTGGGTGGGATTGTGGTCGGTGGAGACTCGGTGGGCCGAATGGCCTCCTTCTGTGCTGTGGGGGCTCTATGAATGCTCAGGATTCTATCAGTGAGATGGGGGTTCCAAAAACAGGCATCAAAGTTAACAACAACCCTGCCTCAGCAACCGCCCCCCTACCCCCAGATTCCTTGGTCATCCAGCAGCAAATAGCACCTGAGTGAGGCGACTTCTTGTGAGCTCTCCCCAGCATACCCTTTGGCGGTATGGTGGCACAGTGGTTAGCACTGTTGCCTCACAGCGCCAGGGACTGGGTTCAAATCCCAGGTTGGGTCACCGTCTATGCGGAGTCTGCATGTTCTCCCCGTGTCTGCGTGGATTTCCTCCGGGTGCTCCGGTTTCCTCCCTGTGGTGGACCTCAGTTGTGCCTTTGTCCTATATGGACCACCGTTGTGTGTGTTTGTCATACCTGGACACATCCCCTTCCAGTTTGGTGCCTCCCCTCAGCACCTAGTATAAAGGTGGCTGTCTCCTCCCCCTTGTTCAGTCCAGGTCGGTTAATTGTTGGGATCTGCTCCTGATTCTGTTGTGAATAAAAGCCTACACTTATATTGGCATATCGGTAGTCTTTCGCCTTATTGATAGTGCATCACTCCCACAGTCCGAAAGATGTGCAGGTTAGGTGCATTGGCCATGCTAAATTCTCCCTCAGTGTACCCAAACAGGTGCCGGAGTGTGGCGACGAGGGGATTTTCACAGTAACTTCATTACAGTGTTAATGTAAGCCTGCATGTGACACTAATAAATAAAAATAAAATAATTCTATTGTTTATTCTCATATTAAGTTGATCTTTCTCTACACCCTAGCTATGATGCAACACTATACTCTTGACCCTCTTCTTTCCTTCTCCCCAATGTACTCTATGAACAGTATGTTTTGTCTGTATAGCATGCAAGAAACAATACTTTTCACTGTATCCCAATATATGTGACAATAATAAATCAAATCAAATCAAATTAGTTGCCACTGAGGTTCCAGTCCTTTCAAAGAGACAGGAGTTGCTGAACAGTCAGAGGGCCAACAGTCTTAGTAGTGCCACTTGGAGTAGTGGCTGTTGTTGGGACTGCACCTGGAAGAAGAGGATGCCATGCAAGTACATTGCCCTCCCACCCAGGGTAAGTGGGGTTTGGGATACACGGGTCAGTCATTCAGCCCCCGGCAGGGTGGGGAGCGGTGGTGATGGTAGATGGCACTGTTGCTGCAGGGGCAGTCATTGCAGCCAGGGACCCCCCCTACCCTGTGGGTGACAGTGCCCATGTAGGAGGGCCCCTCTGAACTGCCAAACAGTGTGATAGTTGGTCATTTAGGTGATGTGATAGGCCTTTGTGTGGCAGGGCCGTCCTCCACCTTCCTTGCTGCTGGTTAAATGGCATCGGGAAGAAAATGGGCAGTCTACCCCTGCCTTCCCTTGCCATCTTATGTGGCTCCCTCCACCTCCCAGCACATCCCCGAGAGGGCTGGTAAAATCCAGGGCCAATCATTCAAACAGTATGATTAATCTCTCACATTTCTCCTCTTATCTTGTTCTTCCTTTCTCTATATCTCCTTTTCTGCTTTGGTTTCTCTCTCTCAGTTTTCTCCTTTCCTTTTGGGTGGGAAATCTTAGCATGGCAAGGCATAGGTTGGCAGGGAAAGGGTCCCTTCACATTTCTCTTCTGATCACTTATGCTTCACTGCAAGCTCTTGTCCTCAGTGAATCCCCACTCCCATCGGCTTCCCAATATCTATCTCCTTTCTATCACCTCCTGTATCCCATCAGTACTTCACTGAAAACCCTTATCTGATCATTACCACAATACTGTTTGCAATGCTGAGCACAAATTGGTTGCTGCATTTCCTACATTACAATAGTGGCGAGAAGTCCTTCCACTCTCTCCCACCTTCCCCTCCCACCTGCCCCATCTTTCTCACTTCCATCATGCATCCTCAACTCTCCAGATTCCCCCAACCCTGACCCTGTCATCCTCATTCTGTTTCTCTCTTCCTCACTCCCCCAAACCTACTTTTTGAAGGTTCTACACAGGGTATGTGTAGTCTGGTGCACTGTTGACTTTTTATTGCTCTGTAATGAACCGTGTGGAGCCCGATAGCCTAAAAGAACTGAACCAAATGACTCCCAACAGAAGAAATCAATAGATAATGGGAGGGGGGGAGGGGGGAGGCAAGTCTCTGGGGTCACTATCTGTTACCAGATATCTTTGAAGTTTGACAGAAATTGACAGAAGATTTGACAAAGATTGACAGAAATATTCAAATTCACTAGGGAGATGCCCTTGCATTCTCTCATAAGCCTCAGCAGCTCTGAAACCTCTTTGAAGTGCTTTGATTGATAGGAGCATTCAGTTTTGCTGGGGAGATCCCCTTTCTCGCTTGAATGAGCTCCAGCAGCTCTGAAAACTCTTAGAACTGTTTTGACTGACAGCTCTGGAGCAGATCAAAGAGGGGATTAGCTGAGGTTTGTTTAGACAAGGAACTAATGTTCCATTAGCTGCTAAAAGATTTTCTGACTGACAGTTCCAGGGCAGATCAAATGGTTCATTGTTGATACAATCAGTTCATGCTCCATTAAGCCTGAAGTGCTTCCCCTTTTCACCACACCTGTTCTGCCTGGCCCATTTTTCTAACACTGCATTTTCCTCAAGTCTCTGAACCTTCCTAGAAAGCAGATATGCTTTCTAATACAGTTTTTTTCCACTGGCTTTATTTTGACTGCAAAGCTTCTTACTGACCCATAAACTTCATCGTACAATCTTTTATTCTCTTACTCTTTCTTTTTTTTAAACTCTGCCAAGCTTCAAGACTGCATAGGTTGAGGGTTTCATCTTTGAGATAGGGGAGGCTGAGGGGAGATTTAATTGAAGTACATAAAATAATGAAAGGACCTTGACAGAGTGGAAATGGAAGGATCTAGTTGGAAAAGCAGAGGAGTCCCAGGGAGCATAGATTACAAGTGATAGGCTGAAGGATTAGAGGGGGGTTGAAAGGAAGTTATTTTAACCAGAGAGTGGGGGTGAGAGGAGGGGTAGAGATAGAAAACCTCTAAAACATACAGCACATAGTTATCCATTAGAAGTCCCATGATCTTGGTTACTGCCAAGTGCGTAAAAATGAACCTCTTTCAGCCAACAGACATCTGATGGGCTGAATGGCTGCCTCTTCTGCTATTATTTCCTATCAATCCATAGCCAATCTCCTCACTTCATCCAATGAGACCCTCAGAAGGATCACTCATATCAGTTAAATAAGACATTCAAATTATTTTGCTATTGGCAAATGAGGTGAGGATGCAGAATCTTAACCATTTGAACATTGGTTCATTTGGTGTTTCATTGGCTCTTAGGAGTTTCATAAGTCTGACTTTGGTTGTGGCTAGCTTGGATTTGAAATTGACCTTAAAATTATGACAATACCACACTTAACAAACATGTCAGATCCCGCATGTGTTAACTGTTAACGCATTTAGGGGCAGCACGGTTAGCACTGCTGCCTCACAGCTCCAGGGACCTGGGTGTGATTCCCGGCTTGGGTCACTGTCCGTGTGGAGTTTGCACGTTCTCCCCATGTCTGATTCCTCCCACAGTCCAACGATATGTAAGTTAGGTGCATTGGTCATGCTAAATTACCCCTCAATGTCCCGGGATGCGTAGGTTAGAGGAATTAGCAGGATTAAAACATGGGGTTGTGGGGGTAGGGACGAGGTGGGATTGTTGCCGGTGCAGACACGATGGGCCAAAAGACCTCCTCTGCACTGTAAAGTTTCTGTGATTCTATGATCAGACTTTTTCTACATGGTTTTGCTTTCTCCTCACCAATGTTTGCCTTCTTAAGAACTGTTCATAATATTGCAATGGAATTCATTGGCACTCTGGGACATTGTGAGGACATGATAAAGGGCAATGCAAGAATACAAATCTTTTTTCATGGTTTTCTCATCATAGGAGTGAGATAGAACATAGAACATAGAAAAGCTACAGCACAAACAGGCCTTTCAGCCCACAAGTTGCGCCGAACAGTTTCCTTACCTTCTAGGCTCATCTATAACCCTCTATCTTACTAACCTCCATGAACCTATCCAAAAGTCTCTTAAAAGACTCGGTGGACAGCTGATCACTAGAAGGTCTGCAAGGGCTGCTATTGAGGTAACTTTCCCTCCCTCTGTGGGGAGTGTCCGCCGTTATCTGATATTGGTAACCCGTGAGGCATTATTTGTGCTAATCTATATCTCTCTGCTTTATTATATACAAATTCAAAACTCCACTGCACTACACCACACGTTTGCTCCTGTTCTAGGTACAATTTTAGAACAACACCTCATTCTATTATTATGGATATGTGTGAAAGATACCCATTGAGACGCAATTCTGCTTTTTTAAAATTCATTCGTGGGACATGGGCGTCGCTGGCTAGCCAGCATTTATTGCCCATCCCTAGTTGCCCGAGGACAGCTGAGAGTCAACCACGTTGCTGTGGCTCAGAGAAACATGTCGGCCAGACCAGGTAAGGACAGCAGATTTCCTTCCATAAAGGACATTAGTGAACCAGATGGGTTTTTCCAACAATTGACAATGGTTTCATGGTCATCAGTAGATTATTAATTCCAGATTTTTTTATTGAATTCAAATTCCACCACCTGCCATGGCAGGATTCGAACCTGGGTCCCCAGACCATTAGCTGTGTTCCTGGATTAATAGCCTAGCGATAGTGCCACTAGGCCATCGCCCACAACCCAACCTCCCTTTCAGTTAGGGACTCTCTGAAAAAAATACAGGCTTTAAAACCAACGTTAATGCAGGGAACAGCTTGCGCGCACCCCTCCCGGTCTCACAACAGCAAATCTCATCACAGATGATGGGTGAATTTGAATTCCTGGCTGTGACTTCTGGGAAATCAAACTATCCTCACTTTGCGAAGACATTGGGAGCTGACTTCATAATTTAAATAAACATTTAATATAAATGTTGCTTCTGCAAAGGTTTTAACCTTTAGAATCCCTATTGTGCAGAAGGAGGCCATTCAGCCCATCACTGGCAACAATCCTACCCAGGCCCTATCCCTGTAATCCCACACATTTACCCTGCTAGTCCCTCTAACCTATGCATCCCGGGACACTAAGGGGCAATTTAGCATGGCCAATGCACCTAACCCACACATCTTTGGAGTGTGGGAGAAAACCGGAGCACCCGGAGGAAACCCACGCAGACACGAGGAGAATGTGCAAACTCCACACAGACAATGACCCGAGCTGGGAATCGAACCCAGGTCCCCGGAGCTGTGAGGCAGCAGTGCTAACCACTGTGCCGCTGTGCCACCCACTTTCCCTGGGTAACTTTGTAAAAACATTGAACCGGAATTCCAGACGCTAAGGAACACTACCCAATAAAAGCAGCAGGTTTAACCGTGCAGCTGCATCCTGGGAAGTTAAACAAACAACGTGCATTAGGGTGTCACAATCTGAATTCCGGTCACAGCATTACAATGCAGGGAAACAAATATTGGCTGGATCATTGCTTAGCTATTTTGCTGCTCTGCTCCAACAATGGAAAACTTGGCCAGGACCAGGATACAGCGGATCTCAATCATCAGGTCAAGTTTCCCATATGGCTTTGTCCATCCATCCATCTCTCCATCCATCGCCATCAATGTAAGAATAGACAGGGCTTAAGGTGGGGGACTCTCTATTTCAGCAGCTCCTACAGCACAGTCCTCAGTCAGGGCTGAGTATTCAGTCACACAGGGATGCTTGGACTCATTATGTGGTCTCCTCCAAACCAACACAATTGGAAGCCAGCTGGGAACCAAGTCCAGGCTCAGGGGCCTGGATGCAGCATTTCCCCTTGAAGGTCAGAAGAGGCATTTCCATTTCTCAGCAGACCCTTTTGTAAAAAGTCGCTAAGGCAGCCAGATAGTTTGGAGGGGGGAGCTGAAGATATCTGACTATCCGCTATTGTTGTTTTAGCCTCTTCATCAGCAGAGTCCGGCGGATGTGTCTGCAATTGGAGATTCCTTCAGACTTCCCTGTGATCATCAACATCTGGGCAGCATGATGGCATAGTGGTTAGCACTGCTGCCCCACAGTGCCGGGGAGCCAGGTTCGATTCCCAGCTTGGGTCACTGTCTATGCAAAGTCTGCATGTTCTCCCCATGTCTGTATGGGTTTTCTCTGAGTGCTCCAGTTTCCTCCCACACTCCAAAGATGTGCGGGTAAGGTGGATTGGCCATGCTAAAATGCCTCTTAGTGTCAGAGGGACTAGCAGGGCAAATATGTAAGGTTACAGGGGTAGGGCCTGGGTGGGATTGTGGTCCGTGCAGACTCGATGGGCCAATGGTTTCCTTCTGCACTGTAGGGATTCTATCAGCAGCAATATTTTACACTGAGCACCATCACAACATTATGCCTTTTTTTATTTTTTCGTGGGATGTGGGCATATCTGGTAAGGCCCAGCACTTGCTGCCTGTTTCTAATTGCCCTTGAACTGAGCTGAGAGCCAACCACATTGATGTGGGTCTGGAGTCCCAAACAAAGAACAAAGACAAAGAACAAAGAAAATTACAGCACAGGAACCTCCAGGCCTGCACCGACCATGCTGCCCAACTGAACTAAAGCCCCCTACCCTTCCAGGGACCATATCCCTCTATTCCTATCCTATTCATATATTTGTCAAGCCGCCCCTTAAAAATCACTATTGTATCCGCTTCCACTACCTCCCCCGGCAGCAAGTTCCAGCCACCCACCACCCTCTGTGTAAAAAACTTGCCTCGTACATCTCCTTTAAACCTTGCCCCTCGCACTTTAAACCTATGCCCCCGAGTAATTGACTCTTCCACCCTGGGAAAAAGCTTCTGACTATCCACTCTGTCCATGCCCCTCATAATCTTGAAGATTTCTATCAGGTTTCCCCTCAGCCTCCGTCGATCCAGTGAGAACAAACCAAGTTTCTCCAACCTCTCCTCATAGCTAATGCCTCCATGCCAGGGAACATCCTGGTAAATCTTTTCTGTACCCTCTCCAAAACCTCAACATCCTTCTGGTAGTGTGGTGACCAGAATTGAACACTATATTCCAAGTGCGGCCTAACTAAAGTTCTATAAAGCTGCAACATGACTTGCCAATTTTTAAACTCAATGCTCCGGTCGATGAAGGCAAGCATGTTGTATGCCTTCTTGACTACCTTCTCCACCTGTATTGCCACTTTCAGTGACCTGTGTACCTGTACACCCAGATCCCTCTGCCTATCAATACTCTTAAGAGTTCTGCCATTTACTGTATATTTCCTATCTGTATTAGACCTTCCAAAATGCATTACCTCACATTTGTCCGGATTAAACTCCATCTGCCATATCTCTGCCCAAGTCTCCAATCGATCTATATCCTGCTGTATCCTCTGATGGTCCTCATCGCTATCTGCAAATCCACCAACCTTTGTATCATCCGCAAACTTACTAATCAAACCAGTTACATTTTCCTCCAAATCATTTATATGTATATTACAAACAGCAAAGGTCCTAGCTCTGATCCCTGAGGAATGTCACTTGTCCTGGTAAGTACGGCAGAATTCCTTCCCTAAAGGTGATGGGTTTTTTGTTTTACAACAATCAATGATAGTTTCATGGTCACCATTAGTGAGAGCAGCTTTATATTCCAGATTTATTCATTGAAATCAAATTCTACCGGCTGCCTGGTGGGATTTGGACTCATGTTTCCCAATCATTAGCTGGGCCTCTTGGTTACTACCAGGACAGTAATGGACTTGACCCTGGGATAGTGTACATTTCCTCAGCCCTCAGTTCTAAGCTCAAGCTTTTGGGAGAAGCCGAGGACTTTAACAACTTTAACAAAGAAATCAAAAGAAAATCAAAAAGGCAATTCACTGGATACTTTTAAGGAAATAGTTCTCCTATCCAGATTAGCATACCTGCTCCACATTGACCTCTGATGGCCAAATGCAGCAATTACGTGCAGATTCAAACCAAATGTTTGAATGGGAGAATATCAGAGCCTGGGATTTGAAACCAGAAGAGAAAATGCTGGAAAATCTCAGCAGGTCCGGCAGCATCTGTAAGGAGAGAAAAGAGCTGACGTTTCGAGTCCAGATGACCTCTAAGGATGACCCTCTAGTAGTCCAGATGACCCTTTGAGGGACTTGAAACGTCAGCTATTTTCTCTCCTTACAGATGCTGCCAGACCTGCTGAGATTTTCCAGCATTTTCTCTTCTGGTTTCAGATTCCAGCATCCGCAGTAATTTGCTTTTATCCAGAGCCTGGGATTTATTGAGGGGGATTTAGTGGCAGGGATATGTCATAGAAGGGCACTCAGTTCTCCTATGGTATCACCTACACATGCCACAGGAGCAATTGCAAATGTAATTAGGCGTGGATACACTTAACGTTGTAAACCTCAGAGGAAATTTTTACCTGACAGGACGTATTGATTTTAGCAGCTGTAACCTATTTAGGAATTACAAATCACTATGGTTGTCACATGTAAATAATTGAAAGGATTTGGGTCCAGATTCTTTCAATATGCGGCTTTGCCGGATTGCTGCTTTAAGGTAGACAAATTGTTGTTATGAAGCCTGATGAATTGTATTTAAATCTGTATTTTACTAACTGCACTATTGCTAATGTTTCCTGCTTAATGGCCCCAAACTGTTCACCTTAGAAACAATGGTTTTGTCTGCTGGTTACAAAAGACAGGTTTGTTGGAACGGGATTAATTATTAACTTGTTCCATTTAATCTTTAAAATATTCCAGTGCTTGCGAATACTTTTTGGCTGGGGAGTCAGGTTGGGGGTGCAGCTGCTTTGGGTTGGCAGTCAGGTTGGGTCGTTAGTTGAGTGATGGTGGGGGGTGGGGTGGGGGGTGGGTGCAGAATGATCAGGTCAGGTCAGGTTGGGTTAGGTCTAGGTCAGTGGGATATTTGGTTTGGTGGGTGGCTGTTCCGGTTCTTATTGGGGGTAGTCAAGTTTAGGGCAGCACAGTGGTTAGCACTGCTGCTTCACAGCGCCAGGGACCCGGGTTAAATTCGGGCCTTGGATGATTATCTGTGCTGAGTCTGCATGTTCTCCCGTGTCCTCGTGGGTTTCCTCCGGGTGCTCCAGTTTCCTCCCACAATCCAAAGATGTGCAGGTTATGTTGATTGGCCGTGCTAAATTGTCCCTTAGTGTCCCCGATGTGTAGGCTAGAAGGATTAATAGAGTAAATATGTGGGGTTACAGGGAGAGGGCCTGGGTGGGAGGTGGTGCAGACGCAATGACCCAAAGGGCCTCCTTCTGTACTATGATATTCTGTGATAAATTGGGGGTATAATCAGGTCAGGGAATAATCTGGGGGAGAAGGTAATTGGGTTTGGGGGAAGTGATTGGCTGGGGATAGTCGGGTTGAGGGAGTGGTTGGGTTGGGTGAGTAGCTGGATTGTGGGGGGTAGTTAGTTTGGGGATCAGTTGTGTTGCTCAGTTCAGTTATGCTGGATAATCAGTGAGTTGGACCAGGTATTAACCAGCAGAACATTCCCAGAGTAATTCCCACCTACCTGACCCAAGTCGCTAGTGATAGACTCAGTGTTGAAGATTCTCGTGGAGGATCCAGGGGAGCAGAATCCAACCCATCAGAAGTCTAAACTTCTCAGGCAATGCCTGCACAGATGTGTGCTCCAGAACTTCCACAGGCTCCTGACGCACAACAGCAAGTTCAGCCCAGATTTTGCTGCTCTGAGCATCAGAAGACTTTAGACACAGGGTGGTTTCAGAACTGGAAGATTTACAATTGATACAATCCTCTCAGCCCAACAGTTGTGCGCAAAATGCTGTGAAAAAAGGAGGCCACAGCATCGATCTCACCAAAGCATTGGACCATGTGAACAGAGGCGGTCTACTTACCCTACTGGAGAAAATGGCTGCCTGCTGAAGCAACTCAATGTGATCTCCTCTTTCCATGACAACATGATGGGTAAGGTCAGCTGTGACAGGGCAACATTGCACCCCTTTGGGATCTGCCGTGGGGTTGAACAGGGTTGTTTTCTGGAACCGGCACTCTTTGGTATATTCTTCTCTTCACTACAGTTAAATGACTTGAGTTCATCCACAGAGAGTGTCCACGTACACACCAGAACTGATAGGAAGGTGTTAAACCTTGCTTCTCTGAGATCCAAGACAAATACGTGTCAAATCCTCATTGGAGTTGCTCTACGCTGACAATGTCGCGTTAACATTCCACACTGAGGAACACCTTCAGCAGCAAATGGGCAGACACTCTCACTCCTGTAAAGAGGTTGGTTTGACCATCAGCATCAGGAAGACAATTGTCATGGTCCAAGATGTTTTTATACTGCCAGCTATCAGCACTGACAATGTGACGCTAGTGATTGTTGATAGTTTCACATATCTAGGCTCCACAATCACCATCAATCTGTCACTTGATGCTGAAATCAACACGCACATTGCAAAAGCTACAGCTGTTATGTCCAAACTGAGTAAGAGAGTGTGGACCTGACTAAGAACACCGAAGTGTGAGTCTACCAAGCCTGTGTCTTCAGCGTAGTCTTCTACAGTGTGAGACCTGGACATTATAAGCAGGAGAAAAGGCTGAGCAGTTTCCACCTTCACTGCCCTGATGTATCTGCAACATGTCTTGGCAGGACAAGCTCACCACTCGGAGATCCTGGAGCGTGCTAATTCCATCAGCATGCACTCATTGCTAAGCTTCTGTGCTAACTCTGCCATTTTCATCAGATGGATGGGGGATGGCCCGACACCCAAAGACCTTCTGTGCGGTGAACTCACCACTGGGTCATGACTTCTTGGTGTCCATACCTTTGCTGCAAGTGAGATATGAAGATAGCAGACACTGACAACTCATCCTCAGAAAGCCAGAGGAAATTTATCAAACACAATTTTCCTTTCCTAAACCATGTTGACCCTACCTGATCATACTATGATTTTCCAAGTCTATTAATAAGGCTTCCTTAGTAATAGATTCTGGCACTTGCCCAATGGCTGATGTTAGGCTAACTGCCCTGTAGTTCCTTGTTTTTCTTTCCTTCCTTGCCAACTTCCAGTCTGCTGGGACCAGAATCTGGGGAATCTTGAAAAATCATAGCCAGTGCATTCAGGATCTCGGTTCCTTAAGCTTATGTTCTTAATCTAGAATTGTAGGCTTTGGACAGCCCAATATTTTTTGTCCTGCCCCTTCAGAACCATGACGTGGAGATGCTGGCATTGGACTGGGGTGAACACAGTAAGAGTTACTCTTACTGCCTTCAGAACCATCCTACTGCAGTAAGTCACATGAGTGTCTTATATGCAGCCTAAAATCCACAAACAAGCAGAAGCTGGAAATCTGGAATAGAAAGAGAAAATGCCACAAATACACATCAGATCTGGCAGCAGCTGTGGAGTAAGAAACAGAGTTAATGGGCAGAATTTAATTGAGCCCGCCAGAGTGGCGAGGGGTCCGAGAGAATTGGGCTGGAGCGCACATGTCTGACTCCTAAGGTTGGAAAAACGGAACAATTAACTTGGAAGCAAAAAGGACTTGACATGGGTATCCTGTCCCCCTGGCAGTGGAATGCCAATTAGTGAACCGCTTGGCACCAGTTATCTCTGAACCCACTGGTTAATAGTGGTTCTGGTATTGAACTGGACTCGTCCGAGTCTCCCTTGGCTCCAGAAGCCACCCAGCAAGCCTTGGCAGTCTGTCAGCGGCTTTGTCGTGGGACGGGGGAGTTGCTGGTGTGCCCTCATTAACTGGCACTCACTTGTGGGGAGGCAGGAAAAGCTAATCTGTGTCTGTCTTCACTGGGTTTTGTGAATAAACCTGTTAAAGAAAGACTCCAGATTCCTCCTGTACTCACAGTGAATGAGCAGTGAATTATAACACTTGATCCCATCGAAGGCCTGTTGAGAGGGTGATGTGTGTGTGTGTGTGTGTGTTGGCAATGTTTTAAACAAAGGTGGGAAAGGAGAATGGATAGACGATCAAAAAGGAAAGTTTGTGATAGGGTGCAGGACAGGAGAGATTAAACAACAAAAGGTTTTCTGCTGCAAGATCAAAGGGGATGACAAAGGGGATGCGGAGCAGACTCGATGGGCCGAGTGGCCTAATCCTGCTCCTATGTCTTATGGTCTTATGGACAACAGGACAAACAAAAAGACAAAAGACGTGTCTAAAAACAACAAAGAAAATTACATCACATGAACAGGCCCTTCTGCCCTCCAAGCCTCCACCGACCATGCTGTCCGACTGAACTAAAACCCTCTACCCTTCCGGGAACTATATCCCTCTATTCCCACCCTGTTGATGTATTTGTCTAGACGCCCCTTAAAAGTCACTATTGTACCTGCAAATAGAGGAGGTGTGAATGGCAAGGCGGCTGCTGTTTGAATGCAAAGTGAAAGGAATAATTGAGAAACGAGAGAGGGGGATAAAAACAGCGAAGAAGTATAAAACAACATTACTGAGGTACACTGCCCACTGGGGAACGTGTAATACACCTGCCTGCAGTTTTACTAACATTCCTGCTGGACTGATGAGTAATAAATCTAACAGTATTTTTTCACTGAAAGAGCTGGTTCCCAACGGTCACCAGGAAATTGTCCAAGCTTCCTTTACATTTGTTTCACTGAGGAGTTTTATCCTGCAGCTGGGGGTAGTTCTAAGTGGTGTGTAAAGCACTACCTTTGCTTAGCAAAGTTTGAGAAACCGTCAGTTTGGTGACTTAACCTTCAAGCCACCTGGGAAATTCCTGGTAAGGGATCAATGGTTCCTTCTTACCTCCATATTAGTCATAATTCTGGACTGGATCCTGCAGTTATGCAAGCATATCCGCATGCATTTGTCAACTTTCTCCGGTCAGGAGATGTATAAATCCCGCTCCCCCGCATAGTAATTGCTCATGCCACTTCAGTTTACCCTGGGTTCAGGTTTACCCTGAATCCCAACAGTTTTGAGTTGAACTTAATTGCCTTTCTGGGAAACTTTGCTAAAAGCCTTCTGGAAAAGTAAGTGCAACAAATTACTGAGCTTTTGAAAGGCCTCTTGGGTGGCTATTTCCACAATGAATTTGAGGAGCTTGGTTAGTTAGAATCATCCTCTTTTAAATCCATACTGACAGCTGTTTACCAAATGTTTATTCTACAGATGATTCTCAGGTTTACTGTTGTTAATTGATTCCATTATTTTACACAGGATTGAATGAAATTTAACGCCTGTGTAGTAGCCTGTGCTTGTTTTGTTGCCTTTTTTCAAATATGGGGGCCACATATTTTCCAATCCATTGGCTTCGAGGCTGTGCGGAGTCTGCACCTCCTCTCTGTGTCTGCATTGGTTTCCTCCGGGTCCTCCGGTTTCCTCCCACAGTCTGAAAGACGTGCTGGTTAGGTGCATTGACCCGAACAGGTGCCAAAGTGTGGCGACTAGGGGAATTTCATAATAACTTCATTGCAGTGTTAATGTAAGCCTTACTTGTGACTAATAAATAAACTTTCGCAAAAAAATGTCCCTGTGTCTGCATGGGTTTCATCCGGGTGCTCCAGTTTCCTCCCACAGCCCAAAAGATGTGCTGGTTAGGTGCATTGGCCATGCTAAATTGCCCCTTAGTGTTAGGGAGATTAGCTGAGTAAATATGTGAGGTTATGGGGATAGGGCCTGGGTGGGATTGTTGTTGGTGCAGACTCGATGGGCCGAATGGCCTCTTTCTACACTGTAGGAACTCTATGATTCATCAATTTATACATCATGAATTATTTAATAAATTGATGCCGCGCAAATGCTGCCTCACAGCGTCAGGGACCCGAGTTCAATTCCGGCCTCAGGCCACTGTCAATGCAGAGTCTGCATGTTCTCCCCATGTCTGCGTGGGTTTCCTCCGGGTGCTCCGGTTTCCTCCCACAGTCCGAAAGACATGCTGGTTAGGTGCATTGGCCATGCTAAATTCTCCCTCAGTGTACCCAAACAGGCACCGGAGTGTGGCGACTAGGGGGTTTTCACAGTAACTTCATTGCAGTGTTGATGTAAGCCTACTTGTGACACTAATAAATAAACTTTAAATAAAGGTGACATCAATAAGCAGTGTAATTTCTGTTTGACATATAATTCCCCTTTTTGCATCAATGTATTCTTATTTTTATTTACTGACAGCAGTGTAATCTATCATGTTTTCCCCTGTGGACTAAGGGGCATAAAGAATCACTAGGTAGGCTTGAATATATCAATACTGGGAACTGTTTATTGAAGGTGTCACTCATTCACAGTCAGGTCTAAGACTGCCCAACAGTGTCCCACACTGGGAGGAGCCAATATCCCAGGGGCCATCTGACCTGTACTCTTAAAGGGGCAGTCCGCAACCCAAACCCCAACATATAAACTGTTAACTGCTCACTGTGGGCTAATATAACAGCGAAGTGTGCAATGCCATGTCAAAATGGAGTTACAGGAAAAGAGTGCGAGTTTCGAGATCTGCAGGTCTGACAATAGATGGTGCAAAGTTAAAACGAGCTCTCCATTGGGAAGAAAGGCAGTCCATCAACAATTACAGGGCTAATTAGATCTCCAAGGACATCAGCCTGGCCTAGAGATGCCAGAGGAATAACTACAAGAATGTTTTTGATGTGAGGGACCATGGTCAGCAATTAGGATGCCCCAAAAAGACAACCAGTTTTCATATTTTGAGAAATCCATTCGTGCCAAAGTCAATTAGAAGTGTCACATAGTGGGAATTTTTTTTTAAACTCTTCCCAAATGGAGCAGTAAATGTCCTGAAAATCAAAATAAGTTGTTTATCACCCCTTTCCTACCCATCTCCATTTTGGTTGGGATCTTTGCAATGGCAGCCAGCCACCTGACTTGTATCAAACAGAAGTTGAATTGTAATTGTAATTTTTTTGAGTATAGGGATAGGAATTTGAGTATAGGGATAGGAATTTGAGTATAGGGATAGGAATTTGAGTATAGGGATAGGAATTTGAGTATAGGGATGGGGATGTTTTGCTGCAATTGTATAGGGCGTTGGTGAGGCCACACGTGGAGTATTATGTGCAGTTTTGGTGTCCTTATCCAAGGAAGGATGTCCTTGCTATAGAGGGAGTACAGCAAAGGTTTACCAGGCTGATTCCTGGGATGGCAGGTCTGTCATATGAGGAGAGATTAAGTCGGTTTGGATTATAATCACTCGGGTTTAGAAGAGTGAGATGGGATCTCGTAGAAACTTATAAAATTCTAACAGGGTTAGACAGGGTAGATTCAGAAAGAATTTTCCCAGTGGTGGGGAAGTCCAGAACTACGGGTCATAGTTTGAGGATAAGGGGTAAACCTTTTAGAACAGAGATGAGGAGAAATTTTTCACCCAGAGGGTGGTGAATGTGTGAAATTCACTACCACAGAATGTAGTTGATTTCAAGAAGAAATTAGATATAGTTCTTGGGGCTAAAGGGGTCAAGGGATATGGGAGGAAGAGGGGATCAGGATATTGAATTCGATGATCAGCCATGATCAAAATGAATGGTGGAGCAAGTTCAAAGTGCCGAATGGTCTACTCCTGCTTCTCGTTTCTATGTTTCTACGTAATAGGCTAATTGGAGCGCAATGTCATACAGAGGATCCTAATGCAATGTTAAGATCGCAAAATGCCAGTTGAATACCTAGCCAAGAGTCCTTAAAAGGACCACAGCAGGTATTGCAAATGAAGGCTTCTCCTGGCCCCACACCATCTTCTGGCCAACTGACCCTCTCTGTCTGCAATAGCCTCCACACCATCCACTTCCCACCAGGAAGAAAGCTTTTGCCTCTGAGTCCTCATCCGAACTGATATAATTTGTGACTCCACTCAGCTGCCTGTGAACCCTGCAAAATGGAAATAAGGCATGTCCTTCCAAGTAGCACTGCCTGCCTCATGCTAGATGCCTATCTGGCATTCCATGATTTCTAGAATATTCTAACATAACTGTAACATCACATTCTGCACCCTCTCCTTTCCTTCTCCCCTACGTACTCTATGAATGGTATGTTTTGTCTATACAGTGCACAAGAAACAATACTTTTCACTATATTCCAAGATATGTGACAATAATAAATCAAATCAAAAAATGTAATCAATGATCTCCAGCAATTGAGATGAAAAAGGAATGAACAGAGATAGTTAAAAACAAACACCTCAGATCAGAAAAGAAAGCACTGAAAGTTATTTGTGGGCGGCACAGTGGCACAGTGGTTCGCACTGCTGCCTCACAGTGCCAGGAACCTGGGTTCAATTCCAGCCTTGGGTCACTGTCTGTGTGGAGTTTGCACGTTCTCCCCGTGTCTGCATGCATTTCCTTCAAGCGCTCTGGTTTCCTCCCACAGTGCAAAGATGTGCAAGTTAGATGGATTGATCATGCTAAAATGCCCCTTAGTGTCCCAGGATGTGCCAGTCAGGGGGATTAGTGGGGTAAATATGTGGGGTTACAGGGATAGGGCCTGGGTAAGATGCTCTGTTGGAGAGTTGGTGCAGACTTGATGGACCGAATGGCCTCCTTCAGCACTGTAAGGTTTCTATGGGATTCTATGATTGTGTTGTCCACACAACTAACTGATCATCTTAATGTAGCTCAGTAAACTCTCAAACATCTTGTAACAAGTTACTTCCTGATCAGGTACACCAGTTGTAAAACATTGAAATGGTGGTAAGTGCACCCTGTGGTGCTGCCTCCTGCGCTGTAGCTTGGCACATTTTGTTATTGCTGGTTTGCCACTGCCTTCACTTTCAGGGACACAGCAAGGAGGTAGGTGCCAGGTCTAGCTTGGCCAGGTCGGGAATCAAACCTGCACTGTTGGTGCAATTCTGGCCATCTCACCAACTGAGCTAATCAGCTCCTGGTGTGACAAAGGTTACAGGGAAAAGGTGGGAGAATGGGACTGAAAAACTTATCAGCCATGATTGAATGGTGGAGCAGACTTGATGGGCCGAATGGCCTCATTCTGCTCCTATATTTTATGGTCTTATGGACTCTGCTGAACTCTAAAATGCACAGCACAAGATATTTTTCACACACGGCTTTACCTTTGGCCTGAGAAAGCTAGGTGACTACAGGAAGCACTGAGTACAACCTGATGGATGGAGTCATGAGGATAAACACTCAGCTCTTCAAAGGGGCAATAATAGAAGACTAATGGCCGTGAGGCAAACACAACATTGATGATCCATAAGCTGGTGAGAGGACTGACATCTCTGGTGACAATGATAGAGTGCGTAATGAAATGTCCTGTACTGCAACAACATGCCCGACTGGCTGCCTGCACTTATCCCTGATCTTGTTATAAATATACCACATTGCCAGGAACAGCCAGATAAGCCTCATCTCAAACAATACACCCCACGAAAACTTGAGAGTGATCATCACTTGAAACAGCACCAGGCCGGGGACATTTTACTGCTGCTGAGCAGAGACATCCAATCGCCATGCAGTCTATTAATTTAATCAGAAAGTGCAGTGGAAGCCACATTAACGCACTTCAGATGAGGTTACGGTGCTTCTAGGTCCTTTGGCTAAGATCAAGTGTAGTACCGGCAGTCCTGCACTTGATGGAAGTCAAGCGGTTACACTGAGGCTTCATTTGAAGCAATTTTTTAAAGCGGCATCTAGGCCTTTTGGCTAAGATGCAAATGAGATCAAGCACCAGAGGGGGTGCAATGCCTGCTCCTAGCAGATTGGATCATGTAGATCAATCCAAGGCAGGAAGAGGCTTGCCTGTCCTGTCAGCTTGGATCTGTAATGTCTAAAAGCAACTTACTGCGGACACTGGAATCTGAAACCAAAAGAGAAAATGCTGGAAAATCTCAGCAGGTCTGGAAGCATCTGCAAGGAGAGAAAAGAGCTGACGTTTCGAGTCCAGATTACTCTTTGTCAAAGACCCTTTGTCTGTAATGTCTCACTGGTTGAGACTTTGAATTGGACTTTGATTGGATTTGATTAGATATAGCTAAAAAACATTCTGTGGGAATTATAGAGATTTAGAACAATCGCCTTTGCGATCAGATCTACATTAACTGTCGGATGTAATGACTTTCCTACAGTCAAACCAGTATGAGAAGTGAAGTTTTAAATTTGGCACCCCTATTGTTTTTCTTTAGTAAATTAGATATTACTGAATCAAAAAGTTTGCTTAATGATTTTCACATTACTGCTTTCCCATAAAAAGACACCTCCAGCATCATCATCCAATAAGGGATGACGGCTGAGGGGGAGGGAAGGGCCAATCAGAATGTCTGATTGATTTGATTTGATTTATTTTGATTTATTATTGTCACGTGTATCAGTATACAGTGCAAAGTATTGTTTCTTGCGTGCAATCCAGACAAGGCATACTGTACATAGAGAAGGAAAGGAGAGAGTGCAGAATGTAGTGTTACAGTCATAGCTAGGGTGTAGAAAAAGATCAACTTAATTTGAGGCAGGCCCACCCCTTGCCCTATGCTCATAACTTCTCAGATGTATCCCACTAATCTCCCTAACCTGCACACCTTTGGACACTAAGGTGCAATTTAGCATGGCCAATGCACCTAACCTGCACATCTTTGGAGTGTGGGAGGAAACTGACATTTACCCAGTGTTTTAGGATGAGATGGTCAGATGCTTTGAAGATTTTGAGTATCACTTCACTATTGACCTAGAGAAGAAACCAGTAGTTCATCCCCGTGTAAAGTACAACTAGAATTAAAAGGAAAACTTGAAAGAGAGCTTTAGAAGATGGAAGAAAAGAAAATGATTGCCAGAGTCGCAGAGCCTCCAGGTTAGGTAAATTCCATTGTGGTCTCTGAATTTCAGTGCTGGTGTTATGCTGGGTATGTAGACTGTATGTCCCAATGATTGACAGATTGTATTAAACAGCATGCCCCTTTAGCTGTTCACAACAGGCAAAGTACTGACCTTACCCAACCAACCTGTGCTTGCCTCATTCATCCTGAAACCATAAAATCCCACCCGAGGTCAAAGACCTTTCCATTGTCCACCCCTCGCCCGCTCCGATTCCGATGGAGCGTGGGACAGTAACAGTCCGGCCATGATGTCCAACACTAGATGAGATTCAATGATTGGACAGCACTTATGAAACAATCCTGATTATGCTCAGAATTACACTGAAAACCAATTTAAGATTAACAGTCGGGCTGAGAGTTTGGCTCACTTATGCATGCGAGATTTTCAAAGATGTGCTGGTTAGGTGAATTGGCCATGCTAAATTCTCCCTCAGTATATCCGAATAGGTGCCGGAGTGTGGCGACTGGGGGATTGTCACAATAACTTCATTGCAGTGTGAGTGTAAGCCTACTCGTGACTAATAAATAAACTTTAACTTTAACTTTTAACTTTAACTTTTAGCCACATTTATTCATACACAGGGCCTTGTCCTTTGTAGACAGAAGGAGGATATCCATGCATTACACATTTTGCAACTAAACAAAAGCTAAGGGGACTGCCACTCCCTGATTCATTCCCCATGGCAATACCTTGATCAATCAACATCGACCTGCCTTGTTTGAATTTGAAACTAAAGCTTGGCAGTTAACTGTTCCCTGTTGCATTCGCCAAGGCAATACCTCTATCAATCAGAGTCCACTTGCCAACCAATCAGTATACTTTTTATATGCAGCATAAGTCATTCTTCCCTGTGCTTTTGGTTTGTCTTGCATAGCTGCCCTGATGAGTGCAAGAAAAAAAACTTCGATAGGATGTCTCTTTCTTCAGAAATACTTCAATTCCATTGTGATGAGAGAGAAAACAAATGGACGGTTAAGTATTTGTCTAGATCTCAAGGATTTAATTCAAATAATAAACAGGAATCACTATCCTATTCCAACACAGAAAGAGACCACATCAGCATTGGCAGGGGCGTACATTTACTGCATGCTTGATGCCAGAAATGGCTACTGGAATGTGAAGCTTGATTAGGAATTTTTGTTTGTTGACAACATTCAACACAGCCTTTGGACAGCACAAATTCCTGTGTCCACCTTTTGGCCTTAAAGTGAGCCAGGATGGTGTTCCAGTAAGAAGTAGGTGAGACATACCGAGGGTGTAAAGGAGCAGTCGGCAAAGCTGATGGTATCCAGATCTATAATGTAGATGAAAAAGATCATGATCAACATCTACATGAAGCCATGGAGAGAACCAGAAAAGCTGACATCAAGCTAAACGCAGACAAATGCATTGTGAAGCTGACAGAATGCCAGTTGAGGGTGGCACGGCAGCACAGTGGTTAGCACTGCTGCCTCACAGCGCCAGGAAACCGGGCTCAATTCCAGCCTTGGATAATGGTCTGTGGAGTTTGCACGTTCTCCAGGTGTGTGTGTGGGTTTCCTCCGGGTGTTCAGGTTTCCTCCCTCAGATCAAAGATATGTGGGTTAGGTTGATTGGCCATGCTAAATTGCCCCTTAGTGTCAGGGGGACTAGCAGGGTAAATATGTGGGGTTAGGGGGCTAGGGATTGGGCGGGATTGTTGTCAAGCTGAATCCTGAAAACGTCACAACAATCTCTGCAATGGAAAGCCCAGAAGACAAGAGGGAGTTGAGAAGATTCCTTGGATTGATCCAATAAATGAGCTCTTCCATATGTCACATGTCAGAACATACAGCAACCCTATGAGAACTGATGAGAGGAGATGAGTACCAGTGGTCAAAGTCATGAGAAACCAGTTTCAACAAACTCAAATAGGTAGTATGCAAGGACGCAAGTCTGCCATGCCACAACCGAAAACCAGCCTCCCATCCACTGACTCTGTCTACACTTCCTGCTGCCTCGGAAAAGCAGCCAGCATAATTAAGGCACCCATGCACTCCGGACGTACTCTCTTCCACTCTTCGGTTCTTCCAACCGACTTCAGGACAGCTTCTTCCCTGCTGCCATCAGACTTTTGAATGGACCTACCTTATATTCATTTGATCCTTCTCTACACTTTAGCTATGGCTGTAACATTACATTCTGCACCCTCTGCTTTCCTTCTCTATGAATGACATATTTTGTCTGTATAACGGGCAAGAAACAATACTTGTATCCCAATACATGTGATAATAATCAATCAGATCAAAATCAAATTGAAAGACAGAAGGAAACCTGGCACTCTTCAAGTAGATGCTTCTAGAAAAGGAATGGGAGCAGCCTTGGTACAAGAGGGAAAACAATAGCATTTGTATCCAAAGCTTTAACCTCAGCTGAGACCAGGTCTATGAACAGAGAAAAAGAGCTTTTGACAGTCATGTCTGGGTGTGAGAAATTTCATATGTATCTCACTGGGAGAAAGCTGATAGTAGAGAGTGATCATTGTCTACTGGGGCAGATCTGCAGGAAAAACCTGTGTCAAGCAAGCAGCAAGATTGCAGAGGTTACCCCTATGGCTTCAGCATCACAATTGCACTCTGAAATACAAGCCAGAAAGGTTACCACAGGAGCAGCATCAGATTAAAGCTCTGGGCATAAGGATCCATCACCCAATGAATATGATGCCACCAAAACTCATCAAGTTAGTGACAAGACCAGCAAAGATGGACATTTACAGATGCCCTCTTAGTAAATGACCTGGTGTGGAGTTGCCGGCATTGGACTGGGGTGAGTACAGTAAGCAGTCTCACAACACCAGGTTAAAGTCCAACAGGTTTATTTGGTAGCACAAGCTTTCGGAGCGTTGCCCCTTCATCAGGTGAGTCACTCACCTAATGAAGGGGCAACGCTCCGAAAGCTCATGCTACCAAATAAACCTGTTGGATTTTAACCTGATATTGTGAGTCTACTTACTAATTGACCTGGGGAAGGCTTGATAAGATTCAGCAAGTACAGCTGGCAATCTTAATCTATCAGAGATGACATCTTACTGGCTGACGGTGTTCTGCTGGCCGGAGGAAAAGAGGGAGGCGATATCTATTGAAGTACCACCCGGACTATGTTATACTGTTGGATCTGACTTATTCACACACAATCAAGAATGGTATCCCACAGTTGCAGATTACTACTCAAAATTCTCTTTTATTTGAAGGGTGAAAGATTTGAGAGCTATAACAATCAGTTTTGTTCCACAAGTTCTTTTTACTGAGCAAGGGATTTCTGAAAGTGTAATATGTGACGATGGAATCCAATTCATTTCCAGAGAATTTAAGGAGTTCACTGAACAGTATGGGTTCAACATCATCACTCCATCACCACCTCACCCAAGAGGACATGAGTTTACAGAAGGACCTATCCAAGAGAAAACTCACAAAAAGTTGAAAGATAAAGGAAGACCCAAAACCTGCCTCATTGTCACTCCAATCTACACCTCTCAAGACTGACAGGAAATCACCTACAGGGCTGGTGAATGGAAGGTGACAACTCTGACCAAACAACATGCTCCCTCTGAGTGACAAGGAGAAATTGAGACAGCAACTCATTGATGCATAGGTAGAAAGAAGTCAACACTCCAACACGCATGCTAAATCCTTGCTTGAGCCACTGAAAGGAAGAAGCGTACATGTGCAAGATGCAACCAGGAAAACCAGCAAAGCTTGTTGGTGAAACCATAGTTCATTCTCATTAGCTTACCAGCTTCAGTCTCAGAGTCCATATTCAACCAATACCTGGAAGATCATCAACATCACAAACCAGCAAGATAGCATCAACAACATCACCAACAAATGGTGTAACATCCACTAAAGGACCAGAAAGTGACACAGCATTGGCAGTAGCAAGTACAACTCCTACAATATAAGAAGCAACATGCACAACATTGACCACGCAGTGTGCCAACTCACTACTCAGAGTGATGAATGCCAAATCTACAAGATGGAGGGACAACATAAGAACATAAGAAATAGGAGCAGGAGTAGGCCATCTAGCCCCTCGAGCCTGCCCCGCCATTCAATAAGATCATGGCAGATCTGAAGTGGATCAGTTCCACTTACCCGCCTGATCCCTATAACCCCTAGTTCCCTTACCGATCAGGAATCCATCTATCTGTGATTTAAACATATTCAACAAGGTAGCCTCCACCCTTTCAGTGGGCAGAGAATTCCAGAGATTCACCACCCTCTGAGAGAAGAAGTTCCTCCTCAACTCTGTCCTAAACTGACCCCTCTTTACTTTGAGGCTGTGCCCTCTAGTTCTAGCTTCCTTTCTAAGTGGAAAGAATCTCTCCACCTCTACCCTATCCAGCCCCTTCATTATCTTATAGGTCTCTATAAGATCCCCCCTCAGCCTTCCAAATTCCAACGAGTACAAACCCAATCTGCTCACCCACCATCCCACCATATAGATGATACCATGAATAATGTTTTTCAGAGAAACAAAAGCAAGCTATAAAGGACTCTGAGAGGGTCCAGTCCAATTATAAAAATCAATTGTTCAAATTCTTTAGTCTAGAAAAAAAAGTTAATTATTGGAATGGGGATATTGATATAGAGGTGTTATAGCTTCTTTTAAAGAATATGTTATATTGCGTCATTATTCGTAAAAAGCTAGGGACTAATTGTTTTGTGAACATATATCCTGGGGTGCCACATACACTGTCGCACTGCGGTCATGTGCTGAGTAACAATTTGGGCGGGAGTTTCCGGCAGTGCTCATCCTAAGGTTGGAAAACCCCACCCAAGGCCAACGGACCTTTGCGTGGTCCGTGTGTCGCCCGCTGCGATTCCCGTGGCGGGTGGCACGGGAAAATTCTGCCCAATGTGTTAGTCAGCCCGTCCACTGGCCACATGGAGAGCAGCAAGACATACGCTCAGTGAAGCTCCAACATTTGGAGACCACAGTGCGATTATTTCTAACTTGTGGGAATCAGAAGCCACAACAAACACTGGGACAACAGTCACGGGGAGATAATGGTTGAATTTGCAAGCCCCTGCGTGCGGACCATGCCAGGCTTGCTGAGTTAATGCACAGTTTGTATATTATTTTCTTGGCGCTCCGACCTCTCGCTGTGCACTTTGTTCCTGTGAGCCGCTGAGTTACTGTGTGCCGCCGGTAAAATTCCATTAACCCTTGGAAAATGCCTGCTAATTGCTTCGTTAACAACCTCAGTTGGCTTCCCGCCACATCCGGGCAGATTGCCAGCAGCACTCAGTAACGGTGCTTCCTATCCAAACTTACTTTTTCTCCGATTTTCCTCACTCCACCCCAGTCCCATGGACTTGGGTAAATACCCGCCATGTTACTGATGTGCTAGCTGCAGTGAAAGGTGCTCACGTTCTGCAATTCATCTTTTTTAATGATCATTTGATACTGTTTGTTGGATATAGCCCATGCTAACTTTAATAGGTGCAATTATGTGGCAATTCCCAGCACTAATGAACACTGATGAGTGACTGAATCTGCTTGATAAAGAAGTACAGTACCACGGAACTGGACACAGACTCTCTGTGGTTAACTTTAATTAGCCTTCCATGGCGACAAAAGCATCTGTACTCAATCATTGCACTTGTGAAAATAAGATGCACTCAAATAATCAGAATTTGGTGCAAAACACTAAATATTCTCATATTTCTTTTGAATCCACAGGAACATGGAGACTAAATAACAATGCTTTGTTTTACAGGCTTAGGTTTTCTATTTTTTAAAAAAAGCTATAACCCTGACTACAGTTACAGCTAAACCACAGTTTACTGGTTTGTTTGATTGTAATCGAAGGCAGACCGAGCAGTGTTGGGTTCAGTACGTTAAATGCCCTTTTCTCATTCCAGTTTTTTCTTAACACTTGGCTTTTGCTATTCATGATGTGTTTTATATTAACTCAATTCCAGAAAAATGGCTATCGCCGTTAAAAGGCACTGCTGTCAGAACAGAGGGTTTCTCAGCCCTTTTGAAATTTCTTTCCCAATGCATTACGAACAAACTTTTCTAGCCGGCCGATGAAGTTGATTTGCCATGAAACTCATCACAATGTATCCGTCATGGTGAAATATACGCACAATTCTCATCAGTACCTTTTCTCTGTCCAAATAAAACACTTCACTCAATAATTTTTCTAAAATCCAGAAAATATGTTAAATATTAAAGGCAGGAACTTACATTGATATCACACCTCCTGGATTTCCCAGAATGTGTTAATAGTCAATGAAGTAATCATTATTTTTATGTGGGAATATGGTAGCCATAAATAGAACTGTGATAATGACCAGATAATCTGATTGGAAGGATGTTGCCTGGGGCTGATGTATGGATCACAACACAGCCCATCTGATGCACTTAACCCATTTCTTTCATTGTTTTAAAGTTTATTTGTTAGTGTCACAAGTTACATTAACACCGCAATGAAGTTACTGTGAAAATCCCCTAGTCGCCACACTCCGGCGCTTGTTCAGATACACTGAGGGAGAATTTAGCATGGCCAATGCACCTAACCAGCACGCCTTTCAGACTGTGGGAGGAAACCCACGCGGACACGGGGAGAACGTGCAGACTCTGCACAGACAGTGACCCAAGCCGGGAATCGAACCCAGGTCCCTGAGGCAGCAGTGCTAACCATTGAGCCACCGTGCTGTCCGTTCTGGATTTCCCAAAATGTATTAGAGTCAATGAAGTACTCATTGATTTTATGTGGGAAATATGGTAGCCAAGATCCCATAAATAGAACTGTGATAATGACCAGATAATCTGATTTGAAGGATGTTGCCTAGGGATGACTGATGGAGCAGAACATAGCCCATCCCATTTAACCTATTTCTTCCACTGACTATGTGATCAACTCTACCAAGGGCATAATCATCATCCCGTTTATTTCCGAAGGAACGTTCTACTTTTCCTATAAAAAGTCAATTTCCTGAACCTTTCATCATAACCTGCATTCCCAATACCCCAAATCATTATCATTTTCTTCTTTTTTTATATCTTTCTTTCTCTGCAGCTTTCAACTGGACATATGTTTCTCTAAATATAGCTCTTGGGACTAAAGGGATTGAGGGATATTGGGGGGAAGGCGGGATCAGGATATTAAATTTGATGATCAGCCATGATCAAAATGAATGACGGAGCAGGCTCGAAGGGCTGAATGGCCTACTCCTGCTTCTATTTTCTATGTTTCTATATTGGGAAGGTATGGTTCTAAGAGCCAAGCTAGGGTATAACTCCTGGAAGGCCCACACACATGCAAACAGGTTGGAAGACAGGAACTAGATGAAAGGTCCTTCCCTCTTGGGGATGATGAATCATTCTAACAGCCTGCTCAACGAGAAATGTCTTTTGTTCGGGAAAGAACCAAGCAACAAGACGAGACTGTTACACATGGGCATGGTGGCACAATGGTTAGCACTGCTGCCTTAGAACACCTTGGGTTCAGTTTCGGCCTTGGGCGATTGTCTGTGTGGAGTTTGCACGTTCTCCCCGCGTCTGTGTGGGTTTCCTCCGGGTGCTCCGGTTTCCTTCCACAGTCTAAAGATGTGCAAGTTAGGCAGATTGGTAAAATTGCCCCTTAGTGTCCAAGATGTGTAGGCTAGGGGGATTAGTGGAGTAAACGTGTGGAGTTATGGGGATAAGGTGCAGGATAGGGCCTTGGTAAGATTCTCTGTCAGTGTGTGTCGGTGCAGACTCGATGGGCCGAATGGCCTTCTTCTGCACTGTGGGGATTCAATGATTCTATGAACCATGGAAAAACACAGTTTGGTGAGTATAAGGGAATACCCTGGACTCTTGTTCTGGATAGCAAACAGTGAAAGAAATGAATATCAGCAACAAGTGAACCTTAACTAAATATTTATCCTTTTTGCAATAAAATGACCATTACTGCATCCAATAGATCAGATTGGTTGGCATCCACACATCAACAACACAACTTTTCCAATGTATAATTTGCCCCTTTACTGACGGATGGTGGGGCAGAACTCATTTGTCTTTTTTGCCGCAGCCATAGATTGTCTAACCCCACAGCCAGAATTTTACCACCTTGCCCGCTCCAGAATTGGGGTCGGGTGAGGCTCGCAGAACAGCATTCTCCACTGGCCTCGGGCGGGCGAGGGGGTAAAATTCCATCACATATCTCCATTCAACCTGACGACTCTCTGAGAACTCCTCCAGTTCTGGCCTCTTCTGCATTCCAATTTTCTCCTTCCACCCTATGTTGACAGTGACTTTTGTCCAAATAGCTTCCCTCGAAGTGTCTTGAGAGGTTTTACCAAGTTAAGGATGCTACATGAATGCAAATAGTTGGTTTGGTAGCTTAGAGTGTTAGGTTTCGCGGAGATTATTGAAGTGCACCACATTAGCAACCTGAGTTAGCTGTGTGGAAGGCCACAGGAGCTTGTGGTTTATGGAATCAATATTCCAGACTAAAGGTGAGAGCAAAACAGTAACAGAGGGTTGTAGGAAGAGCTGCACACCTGCGTCAGAGGAATCAAGCACCGTCACAAATTCACTCAACAGAAATAACGTACTTTCTAAATGACCAGGAATTTTGTTTTGAAAAAGGCACAGCCTGCACAGGACAAACACAGCTACGTGGTATACAATGTCTGCGCAGAGGTTGGACCAACTGCTGTCACAGAACGCAGAACAGTACAGCACAGAACAGACCCTTCGGCCCACGATGTTGTGCCGAGTTTTATCTGAAACCAAGATCAAGCTATCCCACTCCCTATCATCCTGGTGTGCTCCATGTGCCTATCCAATAACCGCTTAAATGTTCCTAAAGTGTCTGACTCCACTATCACTGCAGGCAGTCCATTCCACAGCCCAACCACTCTCTGAGTAAAGAACCTACCTCGGACATCCTTCCTATATCTCCCACCATGAACTCTATAGTTATGCCCCCTTGTAATAGTTCCATCCACCTGAGGAAATAGTCTTTGAATGTTCACTCTATCTATCCCCTTCATCATTTTATAAACCTCTACTAAGTCTCCCCTCAACCTCCTCCGCTCCAGTGAGAACAGCCCTAGCTCCCTCAACCTTTCCTCATAAGACCTACCCTCCAAACCAGGCAGTATCCTGGTAAATCTCCTTTGCATTCTTTCCAGTGCTTCCACATCCTTCTTATAGTGAGGTGACCAGGCTGCACACAGTATTCCAAATATGGTCTCACCAAGGTCCTGTACAGTTGCAGCATAACCCCACGGCTCTTAAACTCCAACCCCCTGTTAATAAAAGCTAACACACTATAGGCCTTCTTCACAGCTCTATCCACTTGAGTGGCAACCTTTAGAGATCTGTGGATATGGACCCCAAGATCTCTCTGTTCCTCCACAGTCTTCAGAACCCTACCTTTGACCCTGTAATCCACATTCAAATTTGTCCCACCAAAATGAATCACCTCACATTTATCAGGGTTAAACTCCATCCACTACTCCACCAATCTTGGTGTCATCAGCAAATTTACTGATCCACCCTTCAGCCTCCTCCTCTAAGTCAGTTAATAAAAATCACAAAGAGCAGAGGGCCAAGCACTGATCCCTGTGGCACTCCGCTAGCAACCTGCCTCCAGTCCGAAAATTTTCCATCCACCACCACCTTCTGTCTTCGATCAGATAGCCAGTTACCTATCCAATCGGCCAACTTTCCCTCTATCCCACACCTCCTTACTTTCATCATAAGCCGACCATGGGGGACCTTATCAAACGCCTTACTAAAATCCATGTATATGACATCAACTGCCCTACCTTCATCAACACACTTAGTTACCTCCTCAAAAAATTCAATCAAATTTGTGAGGTACAACTTGCCCTTCACGAATCCGTGCTGACTATCCCGGATTAATCCACATTCTGATTCTCAAGCGAATGACTTCAAAATCACTGCGACTAAGTCCGATTTTTCCGAATTTGATCCACAACATAGATGCAGCTAAGGGCCACATTTAATGAACATTTATTCCAACATCTGACATTGGAGTGAGTTGTAAACCCAGGACCAGGTCCAAAAATGTGACAGGTGGATTGGCCATGCTAAATTGCTTCTGAGTGTCAGGGGAATTAGCAAAGTAAATGCATGGGGTTATGGGAATAGGGCCTGGGTGGGATTGTGATTGGTGCAGACTCGATGGGCCGAATGGCCTCCTTCTGCACTGTAGGATTCTACGATTCTATGAATCATAAACCTGTTGATGCAACTTCTGTAGTGGGGAAATGTTTTGGCAGCGTTAGGAGGGAGCAGAGAGGATGTAAGGTGCGGTTGGAAGCAATAAGTTAAACCACACCTACCTAGTGGAAATACTCTCGAAGATGGCTAAACTAGTGTTAATAAAGGATGCTGGAATGTGAAAATGTCCTGGGTTGTGTTAAGACAGAATCCCGACAGATAGAATTAGGAAGTGGGTCGGGAAATAGCATTTCTTCAAGCAATGGGGATGAGATGGAAGGAGGGATATGCAAGCAGTGCAAAGTAATAATTAATAAGAATAGGGGGGAGTGATATAGAGTGATTTTAAATATAGATGGATTGGAATGTGGTCACAATAGGGAAAGGATGACAGGTTTCCTTCCCTAAAAGGCTTTGGGGAACCTGTAAGTTGTTTTTACAACAATCCAGCAGTTCTGTGGTCATTTTTACTGAAACCAGCATTGAAGGAATTCTATTCTTTGTAGCTGGGATCTGCAATTCATAGAATCATAGAATGCCTACAGTGCAGAAGGAGGCTATTCGGCCCATCGAGTCTGCACCGACCACAATCCCACTCAGGCCCTATTCCTGTAACCCTACACATTTACTCTGCTAATCCTCCTGACACTAGGTTCAATTTAGTATGGTCAATCAACCTAACCCGCACATCTTTGGAATGTGGGAGGAAACCGGAGCACCCGGAGGAAACCCACGCAGACACGGGGAGAAAGTGCAAACTCCACACTGACAGTGACCCAAGCTGGGAATTGAACTGGGGTGCCTGGTGCTGTGAGGCAGCAGTGGTAACCATTGTGCCACTGTGCCGCCCATTCTGCCCGTCATATTGAATTATATGAATACGTATTCACTGGACTAATCTCTGGAAGCCTGGACAAGTAATTCTGAATTCGGGACGTGTATTCCAGTGAAAATGAACTTGAATCCCAGCTTAAAAATTTGAATTCAGTTTAATAAATTTGAAAATCAGAAGCTGTGGTGACCATGAAGTAATCCTCAAATTCCAACTGGTTTTGCTTTGTGGACGAACGCTGGCTACTTTTAAAAGTTGAATATAATTTTTTTCTGAAAGCTTAGATTTTGCTTCTTGGCCTTTTGACCAAGAACAGATCAAGCCCAGGATGCCATGCAATGCCTTATTTTATCAGCTTGGATCGTGTCTGTCTTGCTTGTGGGGACCATGAATTGGATTCAGTTTGAATTTGGTTTTTGGAGCAAGAAAGGAGATGGATTTGGGTCTGCCCGGTTCACTCTGCGCATTGGCTTTGTAACTTTAAGAATGGAGTAAATATTTAAAATTAAAAATTAAAGTTTAAAGTTTATTTCTTAGTCACAAGTAGGCTTACATTAACACTGCAATGAAGTTACTGTGAAAATCCCCTAGTCGCCACACTCTGGCACCTGTTTGGGATAATTTAGCGCGGCCAATACACCTAACCAGCACGTCTTTCAGACTGCGGGGGGAAAAACTGGAGCACCTGGAGGAAACCCATGCAGACACGGGGAGAATGTGCAAATTCCACCAAGACAGTGACCCAAGCCGGGAATCGAACCTGGGTCCCTGGCGCTGTGAGGCAGCAATGCTATTTCATTTAATTAAAGGTAATTTCCTATTTTAGATAGAAGGAAGCTTGACTAATTAGCGTAGAACTTATTTTTTTGCATGGTATATCACACATTAACAGCAGCGCCAAACTGAGGGAAAAGAAATGTTATCTTCTTCAACATCAGTGAGGGCACATCAATGGAATCTTATCCCCTGGATTCTGAATAGAATGTTTATTCAAGGCTGCCTGAGCAGGCACTTCCTGTCATTGAAAGCAGCTCTTGATAAGAAAGTGTGCATGTGTGTTTTGTAACTACTATCTTCGTATAAACACAAATCCATTGGGTAGGTGCTTCTGTTTTTGAAAAACATCAATATTGAATTTCACTTCTTTTCGATTTTCCTTACCGTTTGAAGTTAGCGATCTCCTCAATAGGTTATGTACTTTTTTCTCTCTTGATGACCAGTGCATTCACCTGAAAAAAGACCATAAATAAAGTTGAGGACAAAATAAGTAATCGTTACAATAATAGACGTTTCAGTTTCCCCCATTACTGAAATCAATCACCGTGTCACTCAGCATATGGGCTCCGAGCCCCACTAATCCTTTTATTCACATAATGATTCACAAAAATTTTGAAGATCACAAAACTATGTGGCGGAAAATGATACAAACACTGCCTCCTTTACCTTTTTGGTCAGTTTTCACAATTTCCGTGTTCATTTTAGTGTCTGAGCTTTGCACGTTATCTTTCAGCATTTCTGCTTTGTGCAGGGACTGTCTGAATTTCTTATACAAAACAAACTCCACTGATGACAGCACAGCTCGCTTGGTGGTAACCCCGAACAATGGCATTATTCTTTGCACATCTCTCAGCTGTCAGCCATTGCGCACAATGGAGGGGCTTGCCTCGGTCAACTCTTCTACCCCCCCACCCCACACCCCCCAAAATTCTTTTGATTACTGTGCGCAGGAGACTCAACTGATTCTTGTTGGGCACCGATGCAGGATAGCTCACTCGTTCACCTGTCAAGACCCCGGTTGTTGAGTAAGGTACATGAGTTAAACCGCAGGGCAGGTGTTTCTCACAAGTTAATTCCAGCAACTACTTAATAAAATGGAGGGACGTTGAAGTAAAGAACGCACATTCACAGGGCGGCACGGTGGCGCAGTGGTTAGCACTGCTGCCTCACAGCGCCAGGGACCCCGGTTCGATTCCCAGCTTGGGTCACTGTCTGTGCGGAGTTTGCACGTTCTCCTCATGTCTGTGTGGGTTTCCTTTGGGTGCTCCGGTTTCCTCGCACACTCCAAAAGACGTGCTGGTTAGGTGGATTGGCCATGCTAAATTCTCCCTCGGTGTACCTGAACAGGCACTGGAGTGTGGCAACGAGGGGATTTTCACAGTAACTTCATTGCAGTGTTAATGTAAGCCTACTTGTGACACTAGTAAATAAACTTTGAAACTGGAGTCTGACGGAGGGGCTGGGGATCTCAGCCACCACCTAGTGAGCTGGCAATAGCCCCACAATGCTTCTGTCAGGGAAGGTCCGCCACATCTCGATCCACTCAGGCACTTGGTAGGCCAGCGGCGGGTCTCCCCTGGGATAAAGGACCCCAATGGCAGAAGTCCCACCGCTGAGAGCTGATAGACAATCGTATTCCAGCAGCTGTATTAAACCGCAGCACCAATGGAGAGGCAGTGACTGTATGACAGCTGAGGATGGTCACTAGATCCCAGGTCTGAGGTGAACGATGGCAGAAAGGGGACAGGCTTCCCACCCCCATTGCCAGCTGAGGCCCTTAAGTGAGCAATTAATGTCATTTAAGGGCCCGCCACAATGCCAATGGTTATTAACCCAGCAGGTGGAAAGGGGCTTGCCAGATGGGGACCATGACAAGTAAACATGTGTAGGATTACATGCAGGTTCCAAGGTTGGGGCCCTTTCTTTAAGGACACTTGGTTGGCTTAAAATCATACCAACAACGTGAATTCAGTTCCTCTTCTAGCTGAGATGGACTTGCAAGCTGCCCCCTCACCTAAGCCTCATGATTGATGTGGAATGGTGCCCCTCAAATTACTGTATATATAACCAATTGTCTCTCTCATAGAGGGAGTAGTGCCTACAATCCCTTGTGCATTATGGATAACTACCTACCTACTTATTATATGACTTATTGCATTATCTACTAGTTTATTTTATTCAGTGAGTGCCGAGTAATGGGGAAGGGTTGTGGCGAGGTCACCTTATGTGTCTGCATTCCTTTCATTGTTTTTTAGTCACGTGGAATGTATATTAGAAAGTCACTGCTCACAATTAAAAGCTTACCAATTTCCTAACATCCCAAGGACATGAAAAATAATCATAATTGTAATGTAGCTATTGTACTGTAGCATGACAGCCAATTTTCACACAGCATAAAAAACGCATAAACTAATTGGAACTGTCCAAACTGTCAAAGAATTGACAGGATGTGAAAAAACTGTAAAAGCAGGCAAAGAACTGTCAAAATGTCAAAGAGCAGTCAAAACTTATCGGAACTGTCAAAGCTATCAATGGATTTAACTATGCTGAGATTTAAATAAAAAAATGTGGGGAGTTTAATAACAAATCAGTGCTTGATATTTCACCCTGTTGACATAAGTTTGATGGTTATCTTTATAGGATTTGTGCTGCATGACTGATGTTGCAACCTAACATTATCACAGTGGGGTACCTGTTAAGTGTGCCATTTGATTGACAGCTCCAAGTGGTTATAGAGTAGAAATGTCTGTTGTCATAAGAAATTAGTTGATGGAATTTCAACGTATTAAATGGTTTATTTTATCAATGAAAGTTTTTTTAAAATAGTGACATTGGGTGGAATTCTCCCAAAAAAATGCTAAGAATTGAATTTGTGTGAAAACTGGAGTAATTCACGCTGTTTTTTTCAGTGGGAGTTCAGGGAAGAATCTCCCACACTCTGTGCACTGCAAAGGCCACCAGATTTAATGAATATCATTAAATTTCAGGGGGTGGGGCCGAATCCGGCTGGAAAGGCTGAAATCAGCGCGCTGAGGGGGCTACTGGGCATGCCCTGATCTGTCAGTGCCGAGATCAGCGCATGCACAGGAGCCCTGCACTGACAGCCTCAATGATTGCTGGCCAGCTCGATCATTGGTTAGCCCAGCGACCCCCACAACGCTGGCTGTCTGCCCCCCACGGCCCGATTGCAGCCACCTGATCTTTCCCAGGCCCAGCCTCGACTACCCCCTCCCAGCCCGCCATGATCTTCAGCCCTCCCCACTCCGATCACCCCCCCCCCCCCCGACAGTAACCCCCCCACACAGTCCCAGCCTCCTCCCCGCAGTGCCGATACCCCAAGTAGGCTGACCGCACCCCTGGCTGACCACCCCAACCCCCCAGCCCACCCAGATTTCTGGCCTCCCTCCATCCCCGACTGCATAGGAGCAGAATTAGGCCACTCGGCCCATCGAGTCTGCTCCGCCATTCAATCATGGCTGATATTTTTCTCATCCCCATTCTCCTGTCTTTTCCCCATAACCTCTGATCTCCTCATCAATCAAGATATCTATCTCTGTCTTAAAGACACTCAATGACCTGGCCAGAGTGGCAGCAGGACCGCCACCTCCACTGATTTGCCCCTAGGCCCTGCCCCCATTAGGCCCTGCCCCCATTAGGCCCCGCCCCCTTGGCACTGCCCCATGCCCGATGGGCAGTGCCAAGGTGGTCCCTGGGCAGTGCCAATGTACCCCCGGGCATTATCGCTTTGCCCTTTGGCCAGTGCCAGGGGGCACAGTCTGGCACTGCCAGGGTGCCCAAGCCCAGGGGGCACCACCCCCAACCACCCGACCCCCTCGGGGGGGCCCCGATTGCACCCCTTCACGTGGGGTCAGGCCGCTAGTTCCCTGAAAATGGGGAGCTAGTGTGTAATCCCTGCTGGAGTTTAACACTCTGGTGGGATGGGAGAGGCTCGCGGGCCTGGAGACATCAGTCCAAGTCCTGCTAATCTCATTTAAATTATATGGAAATTATTATTTAAATAATTTCCGTGTCTCGCTGCTGATTTCCAGCGTGGAGCAGACGCTGCCGGAAATCCGGCACTGGGAGACGCTATCGCAGTGGAAATATATGCGCGAATTCCGTGCATCGCCCGCTGCGAGTTTTCCCTGGCCCACTGCGCTATAAAATTAGCGCAGTGGGATGGGAGAATCGCTCCTGTCATCAATAGACAAATAAATTTAGTTTATGGCTCCTAAGGTTTGCCCATGGTGGATATTAGGTGACTTGGCATTGAGGGGGAATGGGAAGAGGGCGGGGCATGGTTGGCATGAATTGGCACGAGCTGGCATGGGGCAGTAAAAGACCAAGATGCTGAGTGATGGGAGGAGGGCATGTGTTGGCACGGCAGTGATGAGGGGTCATGGGAGGCGGCTACCCTGGCAAAAGGTTAGATGGGAGTATGAGGGGCCTGGGGAATGTGGGGAGGGTGGAGGGGGGGGGGGGGGTTGAGGGGAGGTTGAGACATGAGGGTTGGTTGTTTTTTTGTGTTTCAATCAATTTTTCAATAACTTCAACGAAGTGCCTGAGCACAGAGGCAGGCTTTCCTCCCAGCCCGACTCTGCACGTGTTCCAGGGGTGGCAGACCTGACTTCTAATCACCCCCAAAACCAACATAAAAAAGCTTCTGGGCCTGTTTTTCCCAGCTTGGGTTTGCGGAGCTGCCAAATGTCCACCTCAGCAAGTCTGAGCCTCTCACCATCTCTCTTACATTTTCAATAAAAGTAATTTCAATAATTAAATGCTAAATTCGGACTCAATTAACTTGCTTCATAATGAGGCTGATATAATGACAACCCAGTTTAGTCTGATATTAGCTGCTCCTTGACAGTATAATTTACAGGTAAAATGAGCTCTGCTGTCAATTGTAGCCTTTCAAATCTTGCCATAATAGGCGCGTTGTTTAATGTGACATATCCTATTCTGCACTACAACAGAAGTTGATTCATTTTTCTCTATAAAGTCCATTCTTCACTGATTGGTATCTGTCATTTCAATTCATTTATGTTGCGCTGGGCTTGAGTGAAACCTTTGTTCGGTGCACTGACAATACACATCCTTGAATGACACACCAAAGATCTGAAATGACAACTTTAAAGTTTTTAGTGGCTAAAGCAACAACTTGTCTATTCTTCAACTAAAGGGCTTTGTAGGCTTGAACCTGGGATCTAACCACAACAAAGAATAGTATGGCACATATTCATGAAGATCTGAAGTCGTACAGAACATTTAGGTGTTCTTTGACAAAATAAACAGTTTTAGGAACAGGAGGCGATGGCCGAGTGGTATTATCGCTAGATTACTGTCAGAATTTTACCGCCTTGCCCGTCCGAGGCTCGTAAGATCCCGCCCGAGGCCAATGGTGAATTCTGTTCTGGGAGCCGCACCCTCCCCGATTCCGGGGTGGTGAGGCGGTAAAATTCCGCTTTATTGATCCAGAAACGCAGCTAATGTTCCGGGGACTCGGGTTTCGAATCCCACCACAGCAGATGGTGGAATTTGAACTCCATAAAAAATATCTGGAATTTAAGAATCTACCGGTGACCATGAAACCATTGACGATTGTCGGAAAAACCCGTCCGTTTCACTGGTGTCCTTTAGGGAAGGAAATCAGCCGTCCTTACCTGGTCTGGCCTACATGTGACTCCAGAGCCACAGCAATGTGGTTGACTCTCAACTGCGCTCTGAAATGGCCCAAGAAGCTAGGGATGGGCAATAAATGCTGGCCAGCCAGTGACACCCATGTTCCACGAATAAAAAAAGACACTCGGTGTTCCTACCAAATCTTTTGTGCTGAGTTCAATAGCTGTAACTGGTGGCCCCGTCCATTGGCCTGAGAGCCGGTGGCTGTGGCAACCTTGCCGTGGCCATTAACGGGAGCCCTGACAAGATTAAATCCTGATCAAGTACATAGACTCTTCATAGGGCGGCCTGGTGGCACAGTGGTTAGCACTGCTGCCTCACAGCGCCAGGGAACCGGGTTCGATTCCCGGCTCAGGTCACTGTCTATGTGGAGTTTGCACATTCTCCCCGTGTCTGTGTGGGTTTCCTCTGGGTGGGCTCCAGTTTCCTTCCACAGTCCAAAGATGTGCGGGTTAGCTGGATTGGCCATGCTAAATTGCCCCTTAGTGTCAGGGGGACCAGCTAGAGTAAATGCATGGGGTTATGGGGATGGGGCCTGGGTGGGATTGTGGTCCCCCATTGTAACCTCTGGGTGGTGAGGGAAATGGCATCCCAGCAGCTGGGGTGGTGCTTAGAGGGGGTGGAGCCTCAAGGAGGCAGGGCCCAAAGGGGAGGGGCCTATAGACAATCCCATCGTGGAGGCTTGCTTCACACTGGCGGTCGGGGGGGGGGGGGGGGGAATGGGGAGGGCAATGATGCCCCATTGCCTCAAAGGGACACCACATTGTTTACTGGAAGGGGATGAATGAAGATCCCAGATGCAGTGGGTAGAGGCCCAAGTGACGGGCTTTGGAGGGATGGGGATGGTGGGTGGTTAAATTGAGGAATGGACTTCTGCTTGAGGCTGCTAGCCTTTTCCTTCTGGCGAGCTGACATCCTGCACGGTCTGGTGAAGACAGGTGGGCTGGAGAGAGTGACGTGAGTGTGCTGGACTGGGATTTAAATATGATGCCAGGACCTTCGAACCCGGCAGCTGAGGGTGGGTGGACGAATCAGCTGCCAGCCCGCCGGGAGAGTTGGAGGGGAACTCGTCTGTGTATAATTAACGAGTTCCCAAGCGCAGCATCTGGCATGGGATCCCACTATTCTGGTTGGCGGGACAGGTGCCGTTAGGGCTGCCCACCACCGCATTTAGTCTCAAAATGGAGAAATTCCACCCCACATTTGACGACCTTATGCTTCCATTGCGGAGCCTTGCTCAGCGGGAGATCAGGTCAGGCAATTTCCCATGGAGCTCAGCAAATCGCACTCCTGTCTTTCCCCGTTTCTCACTCAATAAGATTAATAACTGGAAAATGTGGACAGCTGCATTTCAGTCCCCATAATCTCTGCAGGCGACATACAATCAGACCCCTTGTCATCCAGCAGGCCTCTTCAGTGGGAACGCTCACTTGGAAGATTGCGGAATGTAAATTAGCAGCAGGGCTTTAAAATGGATAATTAATAGTTGAACGATAACGGCACAGGATGGAGGAAGGGACACCAAACTGAGCAGCGAATTCCTGCATCATTGAAGGATATATATATGGTGGTCGGTTCATGTTAGATCGAAAATAATAAATAAAATTGGCTTTCAGTGTGAGGTTTTTGCTTCAAGTGGTGACCTTTTACCCGCTGGAAACACAACAAGCAGAAGTTGAATAGGAACATATGAATAGGAGGAGACCATTCAGCCCATCGAGCCTGCTGCACCATTCAATACTATCATGGCTGATCGTCCACTTCAATGCCTTTCCACCACACTATCCCCTTATCACTTTACGTCATTGGGATTTAGAAATCTGCTTTAAGCACACTCAATGAAAAGTAAAAGTTAAAGTTCATTTATTAGCCACAAGTAGGCTTACATGTCAGCATCATGTCTCCCTCTCCAGCAATATTCTTTTGAAGTTTTAAAATTTATTTATTTAATAGTGTCACAAGTAGGCTTACATTAACACTGCAATTAAGTCACTGTGAAAATCCCCCTAGTCGCCACACTCCAGCGCCTGTTTGGGTACACTGAGGGAGAATTTAGCATGGCCAATGAACCGAACCAGCACGTCTTTCAGACTGTGGGAGGAAACCGGAGCATCCCCACGCAGACACGGCGAGGACATGCAAACTCCACACAGACATTGACCCAAGCTGGGAATCGAACCCAGGTCCCTGATGCTGTGAGGCAGCAGTGTTAACCATTGCGCCACTTCCACAGCCCCTGGGGTAGAGAATTCCAAAAATTCACAACCCTCTGAGTAGAAATGTCCTCCTCATCTCAGTCTTTAATTTGAAACTGTATTGCCTGGATCCAGACTCTCAGCCAGGGGAAACATCTTCCCTACGTCTTACCTGTCCACCCTTTGTATCTTGTAGGTTTCAATGAGATCATCTCTCATTCTTTGAAACTCTGGAAATTACAGGCCAAGTTTGCCCAATCTCTCTTCATAGGACAGTCCCCTCATCCCGGGAACAAGTCTGGTGAATGAGGTTCAATATTGTCTTCAGTGGACCAGCAGAGCCTTCGGTCGTCTGGGGACGAGAGTCTTTGAAGACCAGAATCCCAGATCCGGCACCAAGTTCATTGTCTACAGAGCAGTAGTGATACCCAACCACCCTATATGGCTCAGAGATGTGGACTATTTACAGCAGGCACCTCAAAACCCTGGTGAAGTACCACAAGTGCTGCCTCCGCAAGATCCTGCAAATTCTTTAGCAGGATAAACGCACCAATATCAGTGTTCTCACCCAGGCCAAAATCCCCAGCATCGAAGTATTGACCACGCTTGCTCAGCTCCGCTGGCGGGGTCACATTGTCCGCATACCTGACACAAGACTCCCGAAACGAGCGCTCTACTCGAAGTTTCAATATGGAAAGCAAGCCCCATGAGGGGAGAGAAAATGCTTCAAGGACACCCTCAAAGTCTCCATGAAAGAGTGCACCATCCCTGCTGCCACCTGGGAATCCCTGGTCCAAGTTCGCCCAAAGTGGAGGAAAAGCATCCAGGAATGAGCTGCACACCTGAAGTTTCATCGCTGAGACTAAGCTGAAGCCAAGTGTCAACAGCAAAATGAGCGCGTGACCCCACCGACAGCTGTCTGCCTAACCTGTGACATGCAACTGCCATTTAAAAAATTCAGCATGAATTTTTCTGTAACCTACCTTCTGAAAGTTGTTCTCCACTATTTTTCTTCAAGTAATTCTGAAAGCATTGTGTAGAAATTGCTGGAAGCTGAGGTAAAAAGTATTTATCATTGTAGCTGACGTAAGAGTACTGGTGTTTCCTGAAAAATTATACATAAACCAAAATTTGATAACGACCGCACAGTTCTGGGCAAAAATACCAACTTATTTTCATCCGCCATTTTTCTCAATAACTAAAATGTGTCAACACCCGAAACAAGAAGTTAACAAAATTTTAAATTCAAGTAATACAATTTCACAATAGTGTGGTTGAGTTTATGACCTGAACTTTTCAGATGGCGGGGGCAGAGGTGGCAGCGAACACATCCCCGCCATTTCATGCCCCCTAATGAGCATTGATTGGCAGCAGGTGGGACTGCTGGTGACAAGGGAAGCAGGTGCTGCCTTGGAGGGGTGCCGGCCAGTCAGGTTGGCCAGGAATTCTCCAGGACCTCCAGGCACAGCACTGCAGTGGCCAGAAGAGGCATTGCTGCATCGTGCCTTGGGGCTGAGTGTCGGGACAAGGAGGCCAGGCGAGTGATAGCGGTCCTGGTAGGCGGAGAGATTGCCAAGGAGGTGATTGGGATTGTGGTAGATAGGCCAGGGGGAGAGAGAGGTCCAGAGGTCATCAAACCTTCATGGGAGGGCACCTGCCCGCCTGAGATGTAGATTTTAAAATTTTTCTATGAACACCCCCCAATCTGTCATCTGGCCCCCAGAATAAAAAATTGATGCTGGGTAGGAATAGGCCATTAATTGGCCATTAAATGTCTACTTAAGGGTCTTAATTGCGGCAAGGGTGAGCTTCCATCTTGAGGCCCTGCCCTTGCCCACCAGTCAGGGCTGGCGGCATACTGGAAATAATCCCAACGGTGCAATTTTACACTTCCACTGCCTGAAAACCCTCTGGCGGGGAGAAAAAGCATAAATTTCAGGTCCATCTGTCGTTATATGAATCTTAATGCTTTTTAGCTCTGCTGACAAAGACTGCTGTGTAAGCCTGGGGTTTGGCCAGACATTCCGGAGAGTTACATATTGGATAAGTTAGAGAGTCAAGGGTTAATAATTGAATTTCTTTGTGTTTTAGAGCAATAGGCTTTCCAATATAAACAGGATGCCTTTGAAGTGTTATGAGAGGAAAGCTTGGCTTGTCTTATGCTCTTACTGTCCAATATTATATATGAGAAATGCTGTGCAAAGGGAATTAGTGACAGTAATGAAGTCAGCCATGAGTGATTATAGTCCCATCTTTAGGGGACAGGGTCATAAATATAGGTAGAGGGATCCATTAACTATAGTATGGAAAGATAGTGGATAATAAAGTCTGTTCTTCAAAGAGTTAGATTAGGAAGTCCTGTTTTGAGGAAAGTGGTTTTGGAGAAAACAACTACAACTCTTTATATGAATAGATGACCTTCAAATGATTTGGGAATAGATAAGTCATGATTTTTGATTTGTAGCTTTGATGTAAAATGCATAATGAAGCAGGGTTTTCAATCGTCCTTTAGGAGGCTCAAAACATAGAGGTAGGAGTTCACTACACAAACCTGACACCAATAAAATCTATTCCTATATACTCCGTTATAGAGTGTATCATTCTTACTGCAAGCACGTTGTTGTGTAATGTTGAATGCCAACATGTACATCCCGCATACCTATGCTCTGTGATTCACCATATGAAAACAGGCGGAGTTTGTGCTCAAGATAGAGTGATGTGTTCACAGTTATGGCAATGAGATGGTGATGCATACCATGACGTAACAGTGATATCAGGAGTCATGTGCAAGGGACTGAGACGTACAGAAAAGCTTACAATGTACCACGGTGTAAATAAAGGAGTTTTTGAAGAAACGTGCCAGTGTTAGACCAAAGTCACTCATACGTAGTGGGCAACCGTCCAAATCCAGAACAGGCCACAAGTTACCTGAAATGAGATCCAAGTAGTATTCAAAATGGAAACCAAACCACAAACCACTCAACAGCAACAATTCACCTTTAACGCAGTAAAATGGCTCACAGCGCTTCAAACCTTTTTTTATTAATTCGTGGGACATGGCTGGGCAGCATTTATTGCCCACCTCTAGTTGCCCTTGAGCTGAGTGACTTGCTAGATCATTACGGAGGGCAGTTAGGAGTGAAGCACAATGCAATGGGTTTGGAGTCATGCGTAGGCCAGACCGGGGAAGGACAGCAGATTTCCTTCCCTAAAGAACATGAGTGCACCTGTTGGGTTTTTCTGACAATCGACAATGGTTTCATGGTCATCGGTAGATTGTCAATTCCAGATTTTTTTATTGAATTCAAATTCCACCATCTGCTGTGGCGGGATTTGAACCCAAATCCACAGAACATTAGCTGAGTTTCTGGATTAATAGTCTGGTATTACCTCCCCTGCCATCACCTCCCCTGTTTGGATCTATTTTTCCAGCGCCACAGATCTTAGGTCAGGTGACCAAAAACTTGGTCAAAGCGGTATTTTTTTTTAATGAGCATCTTTGAACGAGGAGAGCGCGGTAGAGCAAGATAGCAAGATTTAGGGACGAAATTCCAAAGCTTAGGACCGAGACAGCTGAACGCACGGCCACAAATGGTGGAAAAATGAAAAAGTTTGGGTACACAAGTGGTCAGAATAGGAGGCCCACAAAAGTCTCAGAGGATTGTAGGGCTAGAGGAGATTAAAGAGATGAGGAAGGGTAAGGCCATGGAGAAATTTGCAAACAAGGATGTGAATTTTGCTACTGAGACATTCCCCATTGCCAAACTGAGAGCCAAGGTAGGTTAGCAAGCAAAGAGGTGAAAGGTGAATGGGAGTTAGTGTGAATTAGGATATGAACAGCAGAGTTTTGGATGTGGTCAAGTTTCCATACTGTGTGTCAGGGTTAAGGTGGGAGGTTGATCAGGGGAGCATCAAAATATTTGAATTTAGACATGGACGAGAGTTTCTGTCTAATGAGCTGAGGTGAAGGTGCAGATGGGCAATAGTACAGAGTCAAAAGTAAGTTTTCTTCTGTGGTGAACCACCGTTGGTTCCCACTGTGGGATTGTTCTAATGTTGTTGGGTTGTTCTAATGTTGTTGTTGGGCTAGGGTGGGATTGATACACCTGTGGTTGTTACTGTTGTGGCACATCCCAGTCGGGCTCCGCCTCCTGGGAGAGGTATAAGACCCCCTGCTCGGGCAGGACCTCTTCAGTCTGGGATAGTGTGTTAAAGTTCTGATAGTTCCATTGTTAGTTAATAAAAGCCTTCTTTTACCGAAGCTTTGTGCCTCGTGTCCAATTGATGCGCATCATCTTCACACTGTCTTGCCGGAAAAGAAAAGGCAAGAGACTCTTTAGCTTTGAAAGAAGGCAGGAGGCGGTGTAATGATGCACTTTCAGATTTCATTCATCAATGAAAAGGAGATTTATTCAGTTCAATTCAATTCAATTCAACTTTATTGTCATTGTATAGTGCACAAATGCAAATACAACGAAAAGTGAGCTTGCAGGCTCCCAAGGTACAAAGAAAAAAGCAAATGCAAGTAGTCATTATAAAATAGTGCCAGTAGTTATTAAGTGTATACATGCATATTGCACAATACCCAGCGCCTGGGAATATGTTTAAAGGATGGAGTTCAGCTAGGTAACAGTTCCAGGGAAGAAGCTGTTCCTGAACCTGGCCATACGGGCTCGAATGCATCTCCCAGATAGACAAACAGTCTATGGCTGGGGTGGGTGGGATCTCTAATAATTCTGAGAGATCTCCGCCGACAGCGTTTGTGATAAATGTCAAGAGCAACATCACGTTTGTAGCTAATTCTAAAATACCCCCGCCCACGAGAACTCCTCTCCCTGGGGTGATTCCCCACTCTGAGTATCAATTGCTCACCCAGGCCAGGTGACTCTTACTCTGCTGTGTTCACCATAAAGGGGCAATTATCACAGAGGGGACCCTTATAAGAGTTTATATCAAGCAGCACAGATAAAGTTAACCTAGAGCACTATAGCAAAGTAGTACATAGAACTGGCGAAAAGCAAATGAGGACAAATGCTGGATCATTTTCACATAAGACTTGGCCGACACTTGACTGATACATGAGAGTGGGAGCAGGAACATTTAATAGACGGTGTGGGTCTGTAAATCTCCTATTCTGGAGCGATGACTAAAATGAACAAATTATTTCCTTAATCCTGCAGTCAATCCAGTGGCACAGTGAATGATATGCCAAATGTTTCCTTCTAGAACCATAAACTCCAATCTGTCCCTTGTCAGTTTTTGGATCAACACTGAGATGTGCTCTATACCAAGGTGCAGAGCAGATTGTAATCCGGCACATAGGCCAGTTAAACCAAGAGATATTAAATTGTAAATCAGCCTTTATATCACCTAAGTTTCTGTCAGGTAGGAATTTAATAGATCATGCAATCCAGAAAAGGAACTTATCACGCCTTTGCATACTTGTCAGTACAGTTCCATGCATACTGAGCATGTCATTGTACAAGGAAGAATATAGCTGCTATGTGTAATTCTGCATTGAGCATTGTGGTCTATTTTCACATCTGTGCTTGCAGCATATTTGTCTGGCTTTTGCAGATCAGAACTGTGCCTTCAGGTTTTTTTATTCTATTATTGTGGCCTCCAGCTCCTTTGAATTAGGAAAGATAGTTTTCTTCTGCATCCATCTGGCACTTTGCAACTCTTGTTTGTGGTGGTGCTGGCAGGAAACTGCATTTACGCTGTTGCATGTTCAACTGCGCTGGTGGCAAATTCCCAATGTTAGGGTTGGCTTTGTGTCTGGTGTTCATGCTGGGGTTGATTCCTGTGCTGGCTGTGGTGTTCTGTTGATTGCATCCTCTGTAGAGTCATGAGCTGTCAGTGATCCTGTCCAGTCAAAGCAAAGGGTACATGGAACTTCCCTGAGGACATAGTTTTAAACTAGAGGTGTAACACACTTTATTTTAATCTCTACTGCACCTCATATCTGAACACAACAGAAACAAAGCAGCGAAGAAATGCAGCTGACCATAATTTGTGGCCATCATGCACATTGCATTTGTAGCCATTTTAAATAGCACAATCTGAGTAAATAACTCTTTGCTTCCTGTTCATCTACCAAATTTCTATTTATCTTGTTACACTTCCTTTTATATCCTACTCCTGAATTTTCATCGCAATTCCCTCAGGGAATAAATTATTAAACACCTTCTGAATTCTTTGTTGATTAAATCCGGTACCAAAGAAAAGCCTTAATGACTATTGCCCGGTGGCTCTGACATCCATCATTATGAAGTGCTTCGAAAGGTTAGTCATGGCACGAATCAATTCCAGCCTCCCGGACTGCCTGAATCCACTATAGTTCGCCTATCGCTGCAACAAGTCCACAGCAGACGCTGTCTCCCTGGCCCTACACTCAACCCTGGAACACCTAGATAACAAAGACACCTATGTCAGACTCCTATTAATAGACTACAGTTCAGCCTTTAACATCACTGTTCCTACAAGACTCATCTCCAAACTCCGTGGCCTGGGCCTCAGCATTTCCTATATCTATTCAGTTTTTTTGTCAAAAGACTATATTTAATGTCAAACATAGCTAGGCTTCAAGAAAACCATGATTAAGTTTAAGTTTATTTTTTAGTGTCACAAGTAGGCTTACATTAACACTGCAATGAAATTACCGTGAAAAATCCCCTAGTCGCCACATTCTGGTGCCTGTTCGGGTACACTGAGGGAGAATTTAGCATGGCCAATGCACTAACCAGCATGTCTTTCGGACTGTGGAAGGAAATTCACGCAGACACGGGGAAAACGTGCAAAGTCCGCACTGACAGTGACCCAAGCCTGGAATTGAACCCGGGTCCCTGGCGCTGTGAGGCAGCAGTGCTAACCATTGTCCCACCATGCTGCCCAATGACCCAAGCTGGGAATTAAACACGGGTCCCTGGATCTGTGCGGCAACAGTGCTAACCATTGTGCCACCCTGCAACCCCACAAAGGTTAGACCCCCAACAGGAGCTTAGTAAGCAAAATTGCTGTTTGGGTGTAACGGATTGGTTAACAGACAGAAAACGGAGTAGGAATATCACAGATCTTTCACAGGTTGGCAGGCTGTAACTAGTCAGGTAATGCAAGAATCAATGCTTGGGCCACAGTTACTCACAATCTATATCAACGATTTGGATGTGGGGACCAAATGTAATGGTCAGAATTTTCCAGCCGTTCTTGCCAGTGGGACCTTCCAGTCTCGCTATTGGTTAACCCCCGCCACGGGTATTGCCTTTTTCCTTTCAGAACAAGCAATGTTATCTTAAAGAGTCTCCACGTGAGAGAGAAAGAGAGAGCAATAGAGAGATTCCTATATTTGTGGGGAGGTTGTTGCATGTTTGGAATGTCACTGAACTACTAATGCAAAGTCTGAGAACATGAGTTCAAATCCCACCATGGCAGCTGGTGGAATTTAAATTCAATTCATTACTAATTCTGGAACTGAAAACTTCTTCCAGTATACCATGGGTGGGATTTTCCAGCCCTTCCTGCCAGCGAGATCTTCCAGTCCTGCCAAAGGCAACACCCTGTGGTGGGTTCCTCAGCGGTGGGGCAGGCAAGGCATACCAGACCCCATAGACTTTGGCGAGACTGGAAGATCCTGCTGGCTCTATCATCAGAGGGTGGGGGAAAATCCCAGCCCATGAAACTATCATTAATTGTCATCAAAACCCATTTGGTTCACTCATGTCTTTAGAGAAGGAAATCTGCCATCCTTACCCGGCCTGGACTACATGTAACACAGATCCACAACAATGTGGTTGACTCTTAGCTGCCCTCTGAAATAGCCCATTCAGTTCAAGGGCAATTAGGGCAATAAATGCTGACCTTTCCATCGACATCCACATCCAATGAAAGAATATAAAAACATCTGCGTTGTATATATCTGGGAAGTGCAGCAAATCATTAACAAATTAACTATTCACTAAGCAGTGAATAGTTAATTTGTTAATGATTTGCTGCGCTTCCCAGTAGCCAACTTTTCCAGCAAAGAGGATAAGTCTGAGTGTTGCATGTTCTCTGCAGAAAACAACAGAAACTCTCCACTTAGCATTGAGAAATACAGATTACGGGCAAAGCTTTACCGGCACGTCCGCCCAAGGTTCGTACGATCCCGCCCGAGGCCAACAGAGAATGCTATTGTCCGAGCCTCACCCGCCCCCAGGATCGGGGCTGGCGTGCCGGTAAAATTCCAGCCTACAACATCAATAAATGAAGCAAGAAAGGATCTCAGTGGTGGTCTGGTAAAAGCAGTAAAGTGATCACAATCTTCTTTTCAAAAATAAGACTGTCCACAATAATGAAAAACGGCGAACTTATTTTTTTTATTGGGAAAACAGTGGTTGACTGATATTGCCATTTTGAGAGTAACTTCAAAGCTACAATTCCATGGCTTCAAACAAACATGTTAGTATTTATCAAGGGAAATTATCTCCCAATTTTCAACAAAATTGCTATTATAATAAAATTGTAGTTTTGACTGCTGTCATATGTAATGATGAAATATGGAAAGTGTTATCATCTGGCAGGTGCTAACTGCTGTGCAAACCAAATCCCAAAAGGGAACTTGGCAAGATATCACAACACTTTTCCTACTGTATTTTCATGATGAGATGATACAGGTACTGCAGTCAGGGGCCACAAATCCCAGTATCACTTTTGGAGATTCTGAATATTAAATTGGAACAATCATTAACAAAAGCGAAAAAAGAAAACTTAAACACACATGATTCCACTTACACAGTTAAAATTAGTTTTATAGCACATTCCACCCCAAAAAGGCTCCTACTTAGTTAAACCCACAAATCAACACCCCTTTAGGCAACAGTCCATCCAGATATTTAATTGATGAAAAATTACAGTATTATTACCACAAGACAAACCCCACTGTTGCTGTACATGTGCCACAGAGCTTCTCTCTCCTATTTAGCTGTGGAAATTCCAATAAACTTTTAAAACAAAACCCTGCTTTCTGAAAAAGCAGGCACTTTTCTGGGTTGGTTGAGAAGCTGCCGCACTTTGCTTCTTTTTACGGCTCTCTCCCAGTACAGAGCATACTCGAAGAGGTCTTACATTCCCACTCTCGTGGAAGGCTCTCAACCTGTCTTTAAATATGCATTTTTTTCTCTTTCATCTTTTCCCATTGCCATTATCCTTCTTTGAAATTTACCTCCTCCAAAATACAAAAGTCTTTTATGTCCTCCCCATGGCCATCACTTTAGGGTAACATAAAAATTTATAACCACACTTTATTTATTTATGACCTTTTTCCTCGAATTCAAAATCTTTTTGCTTCACTTTGCAATTTGACAACCGAACACAACAAACTTTGTTATCTCCTAATGCAAATTTCTACCCTGTGTCTATTTACCTGTAAAACATCCAACTTGGCAAGATTCATTTCAAGTGCTTGCCTTTCATACCTAGCCCCTTTGATGTCCTGACACTCAGTCTCCCATCTTGATTAAATTAGTCACATATACAGGCACACATACACAGCCCCCATGAGCCTGATTCACAGAATACCGCAATAGATCCCCAAAGTATTAAGAAATAATATCCTCTTCTTCACATAAGAAGTTTGGATATTTTGGGAAATATTGGTAAGCTTGTTACTGTAAAATACTGTAAATAATCAGCTATTCAAATAGAATAGTGATGAGTTGAAGAAGTTATAAATAACTGGGACATTATCCTGACCTCCACAATAGGGAAGATGGAGTGGATAAGCAGAAAAGGTCACATTAAAGTGTGACATTAGTGTCCCTTTAAGAGATTTTTTAAAAATCATGGTCTCTTCAGCTCTCACAGTAAGTGTCTATCATGCTCACAACCTTAAGTGATGTCATTGTTGGGAGGAGCAAAATAAACTGTGTGCTAGTCAGGTGACAAGGGTTGTTTTTAGTTTTGTTTTGGCTGCAGTGTTAGAAGCTTGGCTGAAAGAAGTCTCTCTCTCTGTTTTTATTTTGAAAGTTTTACCAGTTAGCGGAAAGCACATCTTGTTTGCCATCCTGCAGTAAAGAATCTATGTTTTGGTGGCTGCAGTAAAGGGGCTGTGCTTTGGGGTTTTGGGAAGCTGTCTTGTCTTCAAACTGTTCTGAGTCTCAAGAGCATTTGACTACAGAATTCAAATAACGGCCTGGATCCCAGTATCATATGAGCATTAGTCTGTGCTGTGTTAAACCTGTGAAAAGGGTCTTTTGTCTATGGAGGTTGGTTTTGATTGGGGCAGCTTATATATATTTATTAAGAATTATACATCATAGTGGTTGTTTTGTTTCTTGTTTATAATTGATAAAAGTTGTTGCTAATTTTCTTACTATACATGTTAACTATATTAGTACATAGAACATTACAGCGCAGTACAGGCCCTTCGGCCCTTGATGTTGCACCGACCTGTGAAACCAATCTAAAGCCCATCTAACCTACACTATTCCAATATCACCCATATGTTTATCCAACGACCATTTAAATGCCCTTAATGTTGGCGAGTCCACTACTGCTGCAGGTAGGGCATTCCACGCCGTTATTACTCTCTGAGTGAAGAACCTACCTCTGACATCTGTCCTATATCTATCACCCCTCAATTTAAAGCTATGTCCCCTCGTGCTAGCTAGTGAGTTATTAGAGCAATCAGTGTGCAATAAGCCGAACCAGCCCGAAGGATCGAGGAATTTTGAACATCAGTTATGCCCAAACCCACCTACATTTGTGTTTTCTATGATCCTTTCAGTTGGTTCAAGATTTAATTTTTCCGACTAAGGCTCTTCCAACAAATGGGCCACACCCCCAGGTTGAAATTGTAAGATTCAGCCGATTCAGCTGGCTTCATGATACTGTTCATATTATTCTCACTGTCGTAAACATACCGGCAAGATTTTTCATACCAAACAAAATGTAATTATGAAACAATACACACCAATTAAACTAATAAATGATTTAAAATAGATTTTACCTATCGAACAGATCAGTGCAAACAGGGATCCCTATACTCTGAGGAAAGAAGCTTTCCCTGGAATTTCCAAATTACTTTTTCATGTCCTTGGATCCTATTTTCCTGGGTATTTAGAAATAATCTGGATTTATCATCTTTATGGCATTTTGATAATACTTTCTATATATATATATATAAATCTTCCATATAAACCAACATTTAGAACTGCTTCTCACAATGCATTCTTTTCTGAAAAGGAAGGGCAGTTGTTACATAGGTAGTGTAAAATCTTGGCATGGTTACTCCACAGAAGAAGACCACAGCTTTTCCCATTGTCTAACATATCTTTTCACTTCAGATAATTATCCAATTCTCTTTTAAAGGCCTTTTAAAGAGCATTCCAGATTCTAACCATGTGCTACATAAAAATGTTTTCCTCATGTCACTGTTGCTTCTTTTGCCAATCACCTTATAATGGTGTCCTCTGGATCCAACCTTTCTGTCAATGGGAACAGTTTCTCTCTATCTACGCTGTACTGTCCCCTCATGATTTTGAAAACTCTTTCAAATCTCTTTTAATCTTCCCTCCTTCAAGGAGAACAGCCCGAGTTTCTCCAATCCATCCACATGGTTAATGTTCCTCATCCTTGGAATCATCTTCGTGAATCTTTCTGAACTCTTTCTAATGTTTTCACATCCTTGTGGTAAAGTGTGTGGTACCCAGAATTTGACATGATACTTCAGATGAGGTTGAATCAGCATTTTACATAGATTCATCATAACTTCCTTGCTTTTATTTTCCTATCGTCATTAATCTGACCCACTCCCCCTTTTACTATCCTTACACTATTTATAGTGCAGGGAAGACTTTTAGATTCATATACTCATATACTTCAGTGTATCCTCTTTTAATCAACTTCTTTCCAGATATAAAGCTTAATTTTTTCTAATCTTTATTCACAAGCCATCCCGTTTACATTTGACATCAATATTGTTCTTATTCCCTGCATATATTCCAAAACACATTTGTCTTTTTGTGATGTGGTGCCCAAAGATTGAACATGTTGTGACATGATGAACTTTTTGACAGCTCACCGCCACCTTTTCAAGGGCTATTGGGGTGAGCAATAAATGCTGGTCTTGCCAGTGATGCTCGTATCTTATGAATGAATATAAAGATGCCCTCTTGATTTCGGAACCAGTCCAACAAATATTTTGGAATTTGTGACACTCAAGATATTGTAATGCACAGAAATCATTTGTTAACTCATTTTCTTAAATCCTGTTCATTAATCTAATATGAACTTTTAAAAAATTCTGTAGATTTAATATATTATCAATATCAGCTGAAACTCAGCATTCTTTGACCATGAATCTTACCACCAACAGCTACTGCTGGTAGAACAAAGAACAATACAGCACAGGAACAGGCCCTTCGGCCCTCCAAGCCCGCGCCGCTCCCTGGTCCAAACTAGACCTTTCTTTTGTATCCCTCCATTCCCACTCCGTTCATATGGCTGTCTAGATAAGTCTTAAACGTTCCCAGTGTGTCCGCCTCCACCACCTTGCCTGGCAGCGCATTTCAGGCCCCCACCACCCTCTGTGTAAAATATGTCCTTCTGATATCTGTGTTAAACCTCCCCCCCTTCACCTTGAACCTATGACCCCTCGTGAACGTCACCACCGACCTGGGGAAAAGCTTCCCACCGTTCACCCTATCTATGCCTTTCATAATTTTATACACCTCTATTAAGTCTCCCCTCATCCTCCGTCTTTCCAGGGAGAGCTGTTAGTTCTCAACAGCAATGCAACAAAAGTGCACTTAATTTGGCATTGTATTACTGTTGCATATACCTATCTAACTTAACAGGTATCTGCAACACCTACCCTTTCTTGAACTGTAATATTAGCTTTCTGGTCTGGAAACAGGCTGGGGTGAAATATCTGAACAAGTATAACAAAAAGAAAACAAAGCAGATAAGAAAGGCAAAAAGTATTTTCTCGTGATGTAAAGAACCATGCCAAGTGGACAATCAAGCTGGAACTCTTCAGGTAAAATTGGCTCATTGGAATAAATTATGCACAATTACTTATTCCGTTACTCAATTTCTGTTTGCACAGTGCCAGACCAATCAGCAGGGCTTTGGATCTTGGAGCTGACATTGTCGTAACTGGCAGATGCATCGATAGTGGCATTGCTCTGGGACCTCTCATTCATTCTGTAAGGCACTCTACATTAATATGGCTCCTAGCTTTTCAATGGTTATATCAGATAATGTATTTCTCAATTGAAATAAAAGGTAAAATAAATTAACAGAACAGTTAAAGAAAAATCTGAGTACTAAGGAGATTTTGTACCTTTTAAAATTAACCACTTTTTTTCTAGTATGTATGCAAAACATACAAATTTACAGTTGTAAAAATAGCAATCTCGCATCACAGTAGAATATTCTAATTGGAGTGCTCTCTGCCTTCTGCCAGTCAGCCGATTCTCTATCCATGCTAGGATCTTACCCTTAACACCATGGGCTCTTAACTAATTTAACAGTCTCCTATGCGGCACCTTGTCAAAGGCCTTCTGGAAATCTAAATAAATCACGTCCACTGGTTCTCCTTTATCTAATTTCCTTATTACCTCCCAGTGACTAGTGGTGTGCCTCAGGTGTCAGTGCTGGGACCACAACTTTCCACAATATACATTAACAATTTGGAGGAAGGAACTGAAGGCACTGTTGCTAAGTTTGCACATGATACAAAGATATGCAGAGGGACTTGGACAGGTTAGGAGAGGGCAAAGTGGCAGATGGAATACAATGTGGAAAAGTGTGAGGTTATGCACTTTGGAAGGAGGAATGGAGGCATAGACTATTTTCTAAATGGGAAAATGCTTAGGAAATCAGAAACACAAAGGGACTTAGGAGTCATTGTTCAAGATTCTCTTAAGGTTAACGTGCAGGTTCAGTCGGCAGTTAGGAAGGCAAATGCAATGTTAGCATTCATGTCGAGAGGGCTAGAATACAAGAGCAGGGATGTACTTCTGAAGTTGTATAAGGCTCTGGTCAGACCCCATTTGGAGTATTGTGAGTAGTTTTGGGCCCCATATCTAAGGAAGGATGTGCTGGCCTTGGAAAGGGTCCAGAGGAGGTTCACAAGAATAATCCCTGGAATGAAGAGCTTGTCGTATGAGGGATGGTTGAGGACTCTGGGTCTGTACTCGTTGGAGTTTAGAAGGATGAGGGGGGATCTTATTGAAATTTACAGGATACTGCGAGGCCTGGATAGAGTGGACATGGAGAGGATGTTTCCGCTAGTAAGAAAAACTAGAACCAGAGGGCACAACCTCAGGCTAAAGGGACGATCCTTTAAAACAGAGATGAGGAGGAATTTCTTCAGCCAGAGTGGTGAATCTGTGGAACTCTTTGCCGTGGAAGGCTGTGGAGGCCGGGTCATTGAGTGTCTAAGACAGAGATAGATAAGGAGATCAGGGGTTATGGAGAAAAGGCAGGAGAATGGGGATGAGAAAAATTTCAGCCATGATTAAATGGCAGAGCAGAGCTGATGGGTCGAGTGGCCTAATTCTGCTCCTAGGTCTTATGGTCTAAACCAAATTCAGCTAGATCTAATCATGGTACTATTTGAAAAAGAGCAAGGGAGATCCCCAGTATTGGTCAATATTCATCCATCAATAAATATCACAAACAAAACAGGTTATTTGGTCTTCACCTCACTTCTGTTTGTGGGACATTGCTGTGTGCAAATTGGCTTCTGAGTTTCCTACATTCAGTGACTACATTTCAAAAGTACTTAATTGGCTGTTAAGTGCTTTGCAACACCCCAAGAATGAGAAAGGCACTATATAGATGCAAGTTTTTTTCTTTCTTGTACTAATGAATGAATTACTGGTTCACTATTTTGCTGGTCTTTGACAGTGGTTAACATATCACAGCTAAATTCAGTTTCTAATGCGAGGGGAATAGAAATCCAACAGAGTTCATGCTTCTGATACAATTAGCGATTGCTACCCAATATACACATGTAGACATTGGGTGGGAGCAGGAAGGGATTTGGCTGTGATGCCCCCACAGTTGAATGTCCCATTAATAATCATGATCTTGCCCTAATATGTGACTGAGGTAGCAAAGAGCTTCACTGCCCGTGGATTTATGAGGCAGACTTCAGGAAAGGAGATGAGGAAAATTGAAGAAGGAAGAACATTCCCAACCAATGGACCATTTTCAGAAAATGTATCTTGTTGGGGGATGGGAAAGATTTTCACTTTTTGCAGGAGTTTATAATAACCAACTATCCTAACAGTGAGTATCCTAACCATGGCAGGACGTTTTAGTCATCTGTACATGATATTTAGGCTGAATGTTGTGTAGAGTGGTAGCTCACTCACCTCTTGAGTCTGAGAGTTCTGGATTCAATGCCCACACCAAAGACTTGAATACGAATAAACTAGGCTGATTCTCCAGTGCAGTACTGAATTATATTCTTAAATAAACTTTGATAAAAGCTTGCTAGTGAGTCTTTTGAATCACAGCTGAATTGGAACATATGATACTTATCCTAGCCAAATTCAATGTAAAAGGACTGTTTACACTCCATCTCTCTGTCTGTACAATTTTCTCATTAGGTTTAACCGCTGGCAAAAGAAAACCAAAGAAGATATTGCCCAATGCAGTAACTATTATACCATGTTGTATCTGAGCTGGCAGAAAGGCCAGTAGTTTTTGGCTACATTGCACAAGTTGTCCTGTATTTGTCAGTCAGACTATGGGAGATCTCCCCTATCTGCATTTTCCCTGCCATTTGTTTCTCTTGCTTTCATTTAATCTCCAGGAGGACTGAGTGAAAGCCTTAATTAAAACTAGTCTTAATCTGGGTTTTTACGACCACAGTGAATGATGGAATGACCCTTCCTTTCTTTTCCAAAGCAAGAAAGCACTTACAAATTCAATGACCAGGCTGACAGTGAAGAGAATAAGGAATATAATAGTCAGAGACCACTACTAAGCCCTTTTGTGATAAAGTGCACCATCTTGAAAGACAGACATGATTGCATGAAGCTCCCAAACTTCTCTGGTAGGGATCCGCAAGCCCAATCCTAACTGATATCTGTTCTCCTTAAGCCAGAACAAAATGAAGATTGAGAGCTTAGAAGAGCAAATGTATATAAAAAGGCATGATTCCAAAATCCATACTGCTCACATTTCTAAAGGTGGCCTTTGACAGACTGATCTTCCCTGGGGCCATGTAAGCCTATATATAAATGCACTGCTGGATTCAAGAGAATTCCCCAGAGTCCAGTATAAAATAAAACTGTTTAAATCTGGCAAACAATGGTATGTAGTGCAGAAAACCAATGCCAGCTTCTACAGCTGAAGATATAAATGTAATGAATAGCTATGTTAACAGTTAAGTTAAAATAATTGACTTGTATTCTTCAAATGAAACCCATACTATGTGCAGTCTGAGAAATAATACAAATTTTAAAAAATCACAGGGATGTTTATTCCTTCAAGCCCATGATGGATATCCATAGCAAGCCAGAAGAGCTGACAATTAAAGAGTTATTATTTTGGATCACTTTAAAGGGTGGCATGGTGGCACAGTGGTTAGCACTGTTGTCTCACAGTGCCAGGGACCCAGGGACGCTGTCTGTGTGGAGTTTGCACGTTCTCCTCATGTCTGCGTGGTTCCCTCCGGTTTCCTCCCACAGTCCAAAGATGTGCGGGTTAGGCTGATTGGCCATGTTAAATTGCCCCTTAGTGTCAGGGGGATTAGCAGGGTAAATAGATGGGGTAACGGGGATGGGGCCTGAGATTGTGGCTGGTGCAGACTTGATGGGCCGATTCTATTGTGTAAAAGGAGGTCATTTATCCCATTGCGTCTGCGCCGGCCACAATCCCACACAGGCCCTTTTCCTGTAACCTCACATATTTACCCTGTTAATCCCCTGACATTAGGGTCAATTTAGCATGGCAATCAACCTAAGCCACATATCTTTGAACTGTGGGAGGAAACCGGTGCACCCGGAGGAAACCCATGCAGACGCGGGGAGAATATGCAAACTCCACACAAACAGTGACCCGAGGCCGGAATTGAACTGTGTCCCTGGCATTGTGAGGCAACAGTGCTAACCAGTGTGCCACCATGCCACCCCGGGATTCTACGATTCCCAAACTGCCCTACGGTAAGCAAATCTTTACTTGCCATGAATCAAAGAGTGACATTAAGACTAAATGAATGTGCCAATAAGTATCTGGGCAAATACTGAAACTCCAGATTGTTTTTGGATACCACTTGGGAACTCCACTTACGTTATTTCAGAAAACCAATAAAATCAACCTGTAATAAGCTGAACAAATAAACAAGTTTATTCATAAATAGTTACGATAAAAGCAACAGAAGGGATATCACTCCAATAAATGGCAACCTGGAACAGAATCGCAAAGAGTTAAGCAGACACACAAGGTGGATTCTTTCCAAACTTCCTCGCGGACCTGGAGATATGAAGCAATGTTCAGAAAGAAATAACAGGCTTATTCCTCGGAGAACAAACAAACCAGTCTTTGCCTTCGCTTACACAGTCACATTCCATCCCCGCGCTTAATGGCCAGACTAATACATGAAGTGTACTGGATTTTTATACTCATAAATCCTTTGAAAAATGGGCTGTGCTTTGAAGATCAGCCTGTGAGACAGAGGTAATTCAACAGTTTCAACAACCTTCACAATCTACAAGCAGAAAGGCATGATGATACCTGTCACTGTTTGGACAGTCTCACACATCCCATGAGCATCTCGTTCAAAGCGCCATTAACTTAAATTGACCCTCTTCAGACTGGGAAATGCGTAGTTTCTTTCATTGAATTACAGTAACTGTTCTCAGTGCTACTTTAACTTTTAACAGCTTTTGCAAACGTTCAGAAATTAAGAATACTTAATCCCTTCAAAGTCCTTTCATCTCTCAATGACAACAAACTTGCCTTTAAATAAATATGCAACGCTCATCTTAAGTGTGACATTTTAAAAATCCATTTTAGCTAAGACAGATAAAGAGAAAAGATCAAATAAAAATCTGAGCTGTTGTCAGAAAGTTCTAATCTCAGACAGGACACTAGGAGGCTATAATGCTTCAGACTGAAAAGCTTCAAGAGTCAGGGATTCCTGCTTCATATCAAATGATGTGGAGGTGCCGGCGTTGGACTGGGGTAAACACAATAAGAAGTCTCACAACACCAGGTTAAAGTCCAACAGGTTTATTTGGTAGCACAAGCCACTAGCTTTCGGAGCGTTGCTCTTTCATCAGGTAAGTGGGAGTTCTGTTCACAAACAGGGCATATAAAGACACAAACTCAATTTACAAAATAATGGTTGGAATGCGAGTCTTTACAGGTAATCAAGCCTTAAAGGTACAGACAACGTGAGTGGAGAGAGGGTTAAGCACAGGTATTGTCTCCAGCCAGGACAGTTAGTGAGATTTTGCAAGTCCAGGCAAGTCGTGGGGGTTACAGATAGTGTGACATGAACCCAAGGCCGTCCTCATGTGTGTGGAACTTGGCTATCAGTCTCTGCTCAGCGACTCTGTGCTGTCGTGTGTCGTGAAGGCCGCCTTGGAGAACGTCTACCCGAAGATCAGAGGCCAAATGTCCATGATGGCTGAAGTGTTCCCCAACAGGAAGAGAACATTCTTGCCTGGTGATTGTCGAGCGGTGTTCATTCATCGGTTGTCGTAGCGTCTGCATGGTCTCGCCAATGTACCATGCCTCGGGACATCCTTTCCTGCAGAGTATCAGGTAGACAACATTGGCCGAGTTGCAAGTGTATGTACCGTGTACCTGGTGAATGGTGTTCTCACGTGAGATGATGGCATCCATGTCAATGATCCGGCACGTCTTGCAGAGGTTGCTGTGGCAGGGTTGTGTGGTGTTGTGGACAGAAAAATGGACAGAAATATCAAGTGGACAGAAAATCCAGGGTTGGAATTGCCTCAGAGAATAGAATCTATAAAATCGCCCCTTTGATTATTTTCCCATTATTTGTCATGCTATCTATATTCAGGGTCTCATGCAAATTCTCTTCCCACCCTAAGGCAGACTTGTACCTGTTTCCATACCTAGTAATTCCCAGAACAGGTTGCTAGTCTGTCGCCAGGGGGTTCATAACTTGAGGAGCGCCACTCCACATCAAGCGTGGCTGACCAGGAGTATCTCCCGCTCTTACCGTCAGCCATTGGCGTGTTTGGAAGAATTTACAGGTTGACACATTCAACTTTTTTGACCACAGTATGAAGGCACCTTCCTTGGCCATCAAATCCTGGGGTGAGACTTGAATCCAGAGCTTCTGGCTCAGATTAGGGATGCTACCCACTGTACAACAAGACCTCCATATTCAGGGTAGGTGGGGTTTAAGAAATTTGGCCAGTGTTGTTTTAGACAGGGGCATCAAAAAGCAATCAAGTCACTGAGGAAATAAGATAGCAATAATAACTAATTGATATAGTATCCTTGATGCATTAAATGTCCCAAGACACTTCACAAGAGCATCATAAAACAAAGGATTACAAAAGGAGGTATTAGATCAGATGACCAAAGGCTTGTCAAAGGGATAGCTTTTTAAGGAATATCTTAAAGGAGGAAAGGGTGGAGAGGATTGGGAGGGTAGTTCAGAGTTTAGGATCTGTGCAGCTGAAGGTATGGGCACCAATGTTGGAGGGATTAAAATCAGGGGTGCGCAAGAGGCCAGAAATAGAGAAGTACAGATCTCAGAGGGCTGTGTGGGAGAGGGGGTGGGTTGAGGGCTGGGAGGAGGTTACAGATATAGGGAGGGGTGAGATCATGAAATTATTTGTAAACAAGGATGAGAATTTAAAATCCAGGAGTTGTTTGACCAGGAGCTAATGTAGGTCAGCCAGCACAAGAGGTGATGGGGAAGTGATCTTGGTGAAGGTGAGGTCATGGGCAGCTGAGTTTTGGATGATCCCAAGTTCACAGAGGTTAAAATGTGAGACATCAGCCAGGAATACATTGGAATAGTCAACTCGAGAGGTCATGAGCGTGAATGAGGGATTCAACAGTAGAGTCAGCTGATGTTGTGGAAGTGGAAATAGTCTTAGTAATTGCATGAATATGAGGTTGGGAGGTCAACAGAGCTGTGCCTCATTGATTCGGTGAGTGTTAAATGACTATTATTTAAATGATAAAAAGTTGCAGCATACTGCTGTGCAGAGGGACCTTGTGCAAGAATCACAAGGAGTTGGTTTGCTGGTGCAGCAGGTAATTAAGAAGGCAAATGGAATTTTGTCCTTCAGAGGGATAGAACATAGAACATAGAACATAGAACATTACAGCGCAGAACAGGCCCTTCGGCCCACGATGTTGCACCGACCAGTTAAAAAAAAAAACTGTGACCCTCCAACCTAAACCAATTTCTTTTCATCCATGAACCTATCTACGGATCTCTTAAACGCCCCCAAACTAGGCGCATTTACTACTGATGCTGGCAGGGCATTCCAATCCCTCACCACCCTCTGGGTAAAGAACCTACCCCTGACATCGGTTCTATAACTACCCCCCCTCAATTTAAAGCCATGCCCCCTCGTGCTGGATTTCTCCATCAGAGGAAAAAGGCTATCACTATCCACCCTATCTAAACCTCTAATCATCTTATATGTTTCAATAAGATCCCCTCTTAGCCGCCGCCTTTCCAGCGAAAACAATCCCAAATCCCTCAGCCTCTTTGGATGGAGTTTAAAAACAGCGAGGTTATGTTGCAGCTGTATAAGGTGCTGGTGAGGCCACACCTGTGTACAGTTTTGGTCTCCTTACTTGAGAAAGGATATACTGGCACTGGAGGGGGTGCAGAGGAGATTCACTAGGTTGATTCCAGAGTTGAGAGGGTTGGCTTATGAGGAGAAACTGAGTAGACTGGGGCTATATTCATTGGAATTCAGAAGAATGAGGGGAGATCTTATAGAAACATATAAGATTATGAAGGAAATAGATAAGATAGAAGCAGGGAGGTTGTTTCCACTGGTGGGCATGGCCTCAAAATAAGGGGGAACAGATTTAGGACTGAGTTGAGGAGGAACTTCTTCACACAAAGGGTTGTGAATCTGTGGAATTCCCTGCCCAGTGAAGCAGTTGAGGCTACCTCATTGAATGTTTTTAAGGCACGGATAGATAAATTTTTGGACAGTAAAGGAATTAAGGGTTATGGTGAGCGGGCGGGTAAGTGGAGCTGAGTCCACGAAAAGATCAGCCATGATCTTATTGAATGGCAGAGCAGGCTCGTGGGGCCAGATGGCCTGCTCCTGCTCCTAGTTCTTATGTTCTTATGTGTCAAATATGAAAGTGGCAGAAATATCGGGGTGTAACCTCTGGCTTGGCTGTCGGGTTAAGTTGATTTTACGCCGGACATGTGTGTGGGACATCACGGAAGTCCCGGGCACATGCGCTTGTGCGCTGAAAGAGTGCCAATTTTGAACATCCGATCGAGGTTCTGAAAGCTGTCGGTTCTGAAGCGCTAAGCTGTAATTCTGAAACCTCTGCCGCTTGCGCTGTTGTTAGGTGAGTTTTTATCCTTATTTATTTGCACTTTTATTTGTTGGTCTAGCTGCAGCGCATAGAGGCAGCAGACATTCTTTGGGTGGGTATTTTTTGGTACATCTTTTAAAAAGTTATTTAACATATATGTAAAGCATAGAAAGTGAAAGGATGATTTTTTTAACTTTCTTTTACAACTTTGTCATGACAACTAATTCCAGTAAAAAAGTTTGTTCATATATAATGTTAGTGTCTGGAACGAATTTCAGCATTTGGATTTTGCAATATATTTTGAGCAGTGTAAACCCTATTTTTAGAGCCTCCCTGTTACAACGTTGATCCTTGTGTAACTCGGCTCGTTCAAATGCTTCAGGAAATGGCACAGTGGCACAGTGGTTAGCACTGCTGCCTCACTGCACCAGGGATCCGGGTTCAATTCCTGGCTTGGGTCACTGTCTGTGTGAAGTTTGCACATTCTTCCTGTGTCTGCGTGGTTTTCCTCCAGGTGCTCCGGTTTCCTCCCACAGTCCAAAGATGTGTGGGTTAGGTGGATTGGACATGCTAAATTGTCTCTGATTGTCAGAGGGACTAGCTAGGGTAAATGCATGTGGTTAAGGGGGTAGGGCCTGGGTAGGATTGTTGTCAGTACAGACTTGATGGGCCAAATGGCCTCCTCTGCACTGTAGGATGCTATGCTATGAAAGTGTATCCCTTAAGATGACATATGCAAGTCTCCTGTAAACTGATGTGAACTTGGTATTACAGAATCCAGTGCACCTTGAAAAAGGAAGTCATGTTCCACCATAGCTGGAACATTGTGCTTTCTGCTTGAGTCTTATCTGAAGTTCTTTTTGAGACATTGATTTGAGACATGGAAGAGTCATGCTACATGTAAAATCCAAAACCTTCCCTCTCCCCTTTCCCCCCTTCCCCCTCTCCCTCTCCCTCCTTCCCCCCCGCATCCTTTCCCACCCGTTCCTCCCCCATCTTTTCCCCCTCCCCTTCCTTACCCCTCCTCATATCCATCCCTCACCTCCTTGTTTAGAGACAACGGAATTGTTGTGTTAATGTACAGATATTTTATTGATTGTTGTTGGAGAGATATATATTTTGTAGGAAACTTGAAAAGACGAGGCAATTAAACATGTCAGCGCAGCTGCTAAAGTAAAATGTTTAGTTAAATGTTATGATGTGCAAGACTGTTCTCTTCCTGTGGGGGAGCACTTCAGCGGTCACGGGCATTCAGCCTCGGATCTTCAGGTAAGCGTTCTCCAAGGCGGCCTTCACGACACACGACAGCGCAGAGTCGCTGAGCAGAAACTGATAGCCAAGTTCCGCACACATGAGGACGGCCTAAACCGGGATGTTGGATTTATGTCACATTATCAGTAACCCCCACAGCTTGTCCCCTGGACTTGCAGGCTGTCCTGTCAGGAGACAATACACATCTCTTTAACCTGTGCTTAATGCTCCCTCCACCCACGTTGTCTGTACCTTTAAGACCTGGCTGGTTGTAGGGATTCGCATTCTAATCAGTATTCTGTAACTTGATTTTGTGTCTCTGTGCACTGTTTGAGAGCACATTTCCACTCCATCTGACGAAGGAGCAGCGCTCCGAAAGCTTATGGTATTTGCTACCAAATAAACCTGTTGTACTTTAACCTGGTGTTGTGAGACTTCTTACTGTAGTTAAATGTTAACATGGTATCAAAGTTTTGTATTTATAACATTATCTTAAAAAATATTTTCCATTAAACTCCGAATGCTTTATTGAAACAAAACAAATGTTTAAATATGAAATTATGCAAATACTTTATTGAAACATACAGAACAGTTAAAAATGAGAATTATAAATGAAGTAAGCAAGGCAGAAGAATACTAATGGTAAACACATCGAGATTTTCCACAGACCAAAACATGAACTCTTCTTTGCCCGATCTCATACAGGTGTCCAAGTCATGGTTCAAGAAGTTCTGACCGTATTCTAAATTAAAACACGCAAACACTTATAAGCATGCCACACATATTAAAAAGTTACATAATAATACAATGCAGATTTAGAGTGACCAGGTGGCAGAGTGGTTAGCACTGCTACCTCACAGACCCAGGGACCCGGGTTCAATTCTGGCTTTGGGTGACTGTCTTTGTGGAGTTGCACATTCTCCCCGTGTCTGCGTGGGTTTCCTCCGGGTGCTCCGGTTTTCTCCCACACTCCAAAGATGTGCAGGTGAAGTTGATTGGCTATGCTATATTGCCCCTTAGTATCAGAGGGACGAGCAGAGACATGGGGTTACGGGGATAGGGCCTGGGCGGGATTGTTGTCAGTGCAGGCTCAATGGGCCGCATGGCCTCCTTCTGCACTGACGGGATTCTATGGGGGTGATTCTCCCAAAAACATTCTAAGTGTCGAACTTGCATAAAAACTGGAGTAAATACGCTGCCTTTTTCAGCGGGAGTTTCAAAATGAATCTCCCGCACTCTGTGCACTGCAGAGTGCCTCAGTGTGAATCAGTCCAAAAAACTGTGGGTGGATCCTATTCCTGCTGGTGAGGCCGGCAGCATAGCGCTGAGCGGGCCACTGCGCATGCGTCGATCTGTCAGTGCTGAGATCAGTGCATGCGCAGTGCCCCCTGTCTGCCGACCTCCTGATTGTTGACCCCCCTGAAGATAATTAAACAAAGCTCCATCAGGTTGCAGTGAGCGTTGTCAATTCCAACCACTCTGTAGCTTAATATTCCTAACTTGAAGTAGCCTCTCTCCTCAAGAGCTTGTCCAGATCCCATTTGAATATACACAAAAATCCATAATTACCAGATACCTCAGTAATTTATTCTCGAGGCCAGTGTTTCCTTTAACCTGACTCTTTGCTTACATATTTTAATCTCATGTCCCAGGGCTTTCTCATTTCTAGCGAGCCAAATACTTTGATTAACTGGACACAATCTATGGTTTTGATGGTCTTGAAAACCTCAATAATATCTTCTCAGTCTTAATTTTTCTAAAGAATAAGAAGGGTCCCAATTCCTACAGCCTCTCCTGAGAGTTAAGTGCCCAAGACTGGATGTAACTTTGGTCAGCTACTTCTGAACCATCTTCAGTTAACGTCTCCTTCCATGGATAAAGAATAAAAGTGGACACTAATCTAAATGTAGGCGTAACAAATAAACTAAGAACATAATAGTTTTTCTGGTATGATGTATTAGTCTCGCATTAAACTCAACTTGCTTTCACATGACAGGGGCGATTCTCCCAGCCCACTGCGCTGCTCCAGCAGTGCAACGGGCCAGGAGACATCAATGGAGGCTGTTTAGTGAGCTTCTCACTGGGTGCCACGGCTCATCAGCTCCGAGCCGGAAATCAGCGAGGGGCTGATTTAAATATTAAAATCCGGATTTTAATATCATTAGCAGGCCCGGGGCCTGCTAGCGTCTCCCCCCCCCTACTCCCCTCCACTCCCCCGCCAGGAGTGGTTCACTCCAGCGGGGTTTACAACAGCTCGCCACTAATGGGAACTGGCGGTCGACCCCGCTAGAGTGAAGGCAGGCCATGTAGGCCCCACCCCTCTCCCCCCTCCCCCGCAAGGGAGGTCGGGGGTAAGTGAGGGGCTCCCTCTGGGCATTGCCAACCTGGCAGTGCCAGCCTGGCCTCCTGGCACTGCGCAAGGGGCAAAGTGGCAAAGCCTAAGGGGCACCTTGGCACTGCCCACCAGGCATTGGACAGTGCCAAGGGGGTGGGGCCAGAGGGGGTGGAGCCGATAGGGAGTGATCGGTTCCCACAGCCACTCTGGGGTGGGGATCGGTGGGTGGAGATCCCATAGACACTCTGCACAGGGATCGGTGGATCGCGGGCAGAGGGAAGTGGTTGGTGGGGGGCTGGTCATCCGAGTTGGGGGGGGGGGTGGGTTGGGACTGCCGAGGGGGGTGGGGTCGGCACTGTGGGTGGGGGGGATCAGGACTGCTGGGGAGGGGGTGGGGTTAGAGGGCTGGCGGGGTGGGGGGGAGACATCGGAGCTGGTCCAGGAAGCCAGCGATCGGGAGATGGGTGAGTCGGAGGGGCAGCGATGGAGGGTCGCGGGACTAGCCAGTGATTGGGAGGCTGGCGGTGCGGGGCTATTGCACATGCGCCGATCCCGGTGCTGACAGATCGGCACATGCACAGTGGCCCGCTCAGCGCTATGCTGCCGGCCTCTCCAACGAGAGTAGGACCCCTGATTTTCAGGGTGAGTTTCCCTGAGGCACTCTGTGATGCACAGTGTGTGGGAGATTCACTTTGAAAATCCCGCTAAAAAATCCAGTGGGAGTTACTCCCGTTTTTATGCGAATTCGGCACTTGGAATCTTTTTGGGAGAATCCCAGCCAACATTCTGAATAGACCTTCAATTGTTTTTTCACAATGGCCCCATCTTCCTCTCCTGCCCTATAACCTCTAAAAGAAGGGCGGCATGGACAAGTTGGGCCGAGGGGCCTGTTTCCATGCTGTAAACCTCTATGACTCTCTGTATGTATTCTAGCGTGGTATGCACATCTGGAATTGCCCATAACAAAATGCATCTCATTGTACATGTCCGTATTGAAGGATATCCACCCAATTTCCCAAAATATCGAAATCGGAATCTACTCTATTAATTACATCTAAATTCTCAACCTCTGTGCAAATATTTGGGACATCCACAAATGATCCCCTTAATGCCACAACATGTTAAAGAAAAACGGGTGGAATTCTCCCACTTTGAGTTGAGTGTGGTGCCTATAGTTTCAAATTCTGCATCAGTCTCCTTTATTAATATTTGAATAACAAACGAACATGGGAACAGTTCAACCTATCTATTAATAGCTGGCATTCCGCACCTCCGAGTTCTTTCACCACTTGAGGTAAACAGTAAATTATTTCTATTTTGTTTTCAGTTCTTGCAACAGCTTGCCCAACTGCTCAACTGGGGAGCATGAATCCAAGCTAAGACCATTTCTACATATATTTCAAAGGAGTCAGTTTTGAGGGAATGTGGAAGCTGGCACCACGGGCAACCTAGCACCATCTTCACAAATCCATTTAGCATTTCAATGATATCTTGATCTTCAATCCTAATCATACCTGAATCTCTCAAAGGACCTATGGGATCCTTATTTATTTCTGATGTCCATTACTACATGGACACGGGGCGGGGGGGGGGGGGGGGCGGGGGGGTGGTGGCACGGTGGCACAGTGGTTCACACTGCTGCCTCACAGTGCCAGTGTGCCTCGGTCTCCTCCCAAAATCCAAAGATGTGCAGGTTAGGTTGATTGGCCATGCTGAATTCTCACTTAGTGTCAAGGGGATTAGCAGGGTAAATATGTGGGTTTACAGGAATAGGGCGTGGGTGGGATTGTGATTGGTGCAGACTCGATGGGCTAAATGGCCTCCTTCTGCACTGTAGGGATTCTATGATACATTTATTCATATTTCTTTCGTCTGATACAGCAAACTATAACCCAATTTAGTGTCAGCCATGTCTCTGTTGGTACCATTTGTGCCTCAGGCTTCAAGTCTCACTTGAGCACAAACATCGATGTTGCACTCCAGTGCGGTACTGTACTGAGGGAGTACTACACTGTCAGAGGTCCTGCCTTTCAGATGAGCTGTTAAACTCAGGCACATTGGCACAGTGGTTAGCACCATTGCCTCACAGCGCCAGTGATCTGGGTTTGATTCTTGGCTTGGGTCACTGTCTGTGTGCAGTCTGCACGTTCTCCCCATGTCTGCGTGAGTTGCCCCCTACAGTCCAAAAGATGTGCTGGTTAGGTGCATTGGCCGTGCTAAATTCTCCCTCAGTGTACCCGAACAGGCGCCAGAATGTGGCGACTAGGGGATTTTCACAGTAACTTCATTGCAGCATTAATGTAAGCCCATTTGTGACACTAATAAATAAACTTTAAACTTTAAACTGCTCAGGTGGATGTAAAAGATCCCATGGCGCTATTTTGAAGATGATCAGGGAAGTTGTCTCCAGTGTCCTGGCCAATATTTATCCCAAACCTAAGCATAAAGTTCATCAACAATTACAAATGACAAAAAGCAAAAGATGCACATTTTCTTCACCTTTATTTTGGTCATGGTCACTGATAAGGATCGATACTTGCAAGAATTGAAGAGAAAATTGATGTAATTCTTCAGCTTCTATTCTTTAAATCCCATACGCTTCACCTGAACACTGTTCCATCTGTCATTAGTTTGCAATTGCCTTTCAACAAGATTGTTTGACAACCAGTTAGCAACTCTATTCTGAACAAGCATTCATTTGTATTCCTCAAAGGACCGTTGATCCTATAAAACTAATACAAAGAACCTGCAGTGGAGTTGGTTTAACAGTGTGGCCTCTTGCATCTTGGTTCAAATCCAGCCCAAACTGATGGAATGAAAGTCTGTTCTCTCTGGTGAGTTTAAGGTCTCCTGTGAAATAGGCTTAGACATTAGATCAATTCAACAAGTGGTTAGCGTAGGCCTACAGCGCAGGTTTCTCCACTGTTCAGCATTCTTTGGCAATCCCAAACAGAGAGGCCACAGGGCAGTTGGGGTGGAAAATGGGAGAAAATAATACATCAAACTGGTACAAACACTGCACTTCTAAGCTTGCAGATCAAGCACGCGCCTGAGGCTGAATAGAAGAAGCTTTCCTTTCCACGTGACTGTGAGTGCTTGCTTGACGACCGGGTACCTGAATCAGGAAGATTTCCATTCCCCAGCAATAGAATCCTACAGTGCAGAAGGAGGCCATTCAGCCCATCGAGTCTGCACCAACCACAATCCCACCCAGACCCTATCCCCATCCCTCATGTATTTACCCGAGCTAGTCCCCCTGACACTAAGGGGCAATTTATCATGGCCAATCAACCTAACTCGCACATCTCTGGACTGTGGGAGGAAATCGGAGCACCTGAAGGCAACCCATGCAGACACGGGGAGAATGTGCAAACCCCACATAGACAGTGACCTGAGGCCGGAATTGAACCCGGGTCCTTGGCACTGTGAGGCAGCAGTGCTAACCTCTGTGCCACCGTGCTGCCAATAACATCCCTCATCTTGAGCACAAAAAATTAAAATAAAGGAAAAGGAAATCTTTTGATTTGATTTGATTTATTATTGTAACATGTATTGGGATACAGTGAAAAGTATTGTTTCTTGTGCGCTATACAGACAAAACATACTGTTCATAGAGTACATAGGGGAGAAAGAAAGGAGAGGGTGCAGAATATAGTGTTACAGTCATAGCTAGGGCATAGAGAAAGATCAGCTTAATATGTGGTAGGTGCATTCAAAAGTCTGATGGCAGCAGGGAAGAAGTTGTTTTTGGATCGGTTGGTACATGATCTCAGACTTTTGTATCTTTTTCCTGGCAGAAGAAGGTGGAAGAGAGAATGTCCGGGGTGTGTGGGGTCCTTAATTATGCTGGCTGCTTTCCCGAGGCAGTGGGAAGTGTAGACAGTGTCAATGGGTGGGAGGCTGGTTTGTGTGATGGACTGGGCTTCGTTCACAACCCTTTGTAGTTCCTTGTGGTCTTGGACAGAGCAGGACACATACCAAGCTGTGTTACATCCGGAAAGGATACTTTCTATGATGCATCTGTAAAAATTGGTAAGAAAGTACGAAACAAAAACAGAAAATGATGGAAGCTCCGTCAATGTCTGGAAGGAGGAAAAAAAAGGTAAAGTTTCCGGATGTAACCCTCTTCGAAACTGAAATCTGAGATGTTTGGGGAACTTCTAAAGGCCATCTTGGTCTCCTGTTGGAATCTGATCTTTTTAAAACAGTTTTCATCCAATTATTCTCTTCAGAAATGTTAATGGACCTTTTTAAAATGTATTCCTGGGATGTGAGTGCTGCTGGCAAGGTTGGCATTTATTGTCCATTCCTAATATTTTTCCTTCGAACTGCCCTGGACAAGGCTTCTTGAATACAACTGAGTTTCTCAATATGCCAACTTAGAGGGCAGTTAGGAGTCAACAGCATTGCAGTGGGTCCAGATCCCATATCGGCCTGATTGAGGAAGGATAGCAGATTTCCTTATCTGAGGAAGGATCTCCTTGCTATAGAGGGAATGCAGCAAAAGTTTACCAGGCTGATTCTTGGGATGGCAGGTCTTATGAGGAGAGATTAAGTCAGTTAGGGTTATATTCATTGGCATTTAGAAGAGCAAGGGGGGGTTCTCATAGAAACTTATAAAATTCTAACAGGATTAGCTAGGGTAGATTCAGAAAGAATGTTCCCGATGGTGGGGGAGTCCAGAACTAGGGGTCATAATTTGAGGATAATGGGTGAACCTTTTAGAACTGAGGTGAGGAGAAATTTCTTCACCCAGAGAATAGTGAATCTGTAGAATTCACTACCACAGAAAGCAGTTGAGGCCAAAGCATTGTTTGATTTCAAGGAGAAATTAGATATAGCTCTTGGGGCTAAAGAGATCAAGGGAAGGCAGGACAGGATTTTGAATTTGATGATCAGCCATGATCAAAATGAATGGTGGAGCAGGCTCGAAGGGACGAATGGCCTATTCCTGCTTCTATTTTCTGTTTCTATGTTTTCCCTCCCAAAGGAACATTAATGAAGGTAATAGATTTTACAATACCCCAGTAGTTTCAAGAAAAACATTGCTAACACTAGCATTTTTTGCTCGTGTTACGATTCCAGATTTATCTGGTTGACTGAACGTAAGGTCCACAGTTACCGTGGCGGGATTTGAACTCACCTCCCCAAATTATAAATCCAGGATTTTGAATTACGAGCCCAGTAATATAATCTCTAAGCCACCATACCTGTCCTGCTAGCGTATTTGCAGTATTTTCTCTTATTGTATCATCCCCATAAAGTTTCTTCTCACAGTAAAATCTCACAACATCAGGTTAAAGTCCAACAGGTTTATTTGGTGGCACAAGCTTTCTAGCACGAACTGCTCCTTCATTAGATGAGTGGAGAGTTGGGTTCACAAACAGGGCATATATAGACACAGAGTAAATTGCAAGATAATGGTTGGAATGTGAGTCTTTACAGGTGATCAAGTCTTTACAGGTACAGACAGTGTGAGTGGAGAGAGGGATAATCACAGGTTAAAGAGGTGTGAATTGTCTCAAGCCAGGACAGTTAGTAGGATTTTGCAAGCCCAGGCCAAATGGTGGGGGTTACATGTAGTGTGACATGAACCCAAGATCCTGATTGAGGGTCTTCCCACAGTAAACACTTCAGAATTCCTTCCTGAATATACATCGTAAAATTCATTGGTCACGCCAGTTATTTTCAAATCTTAATGCCTCAGAAATCTTCACATTCCATCAGGAGACCAGGATCGCATTGAGGCAATGCTGTTAAGTTTTCACATTTTTCCCACGATTCTCACCGAATTCAAAGGATTTTCATGATTTTGCATGATTTGCAGCTGTCACAAACTGAGCTCTGACAGAGGTGCACTCCTGGACTGTGTGTCTTTGTGTGAAATGAAGTTATATATTCCTGCTGTGACTGTCTTAGTGAAATCCCAGATACTGCTGAAAGTTATCATGGGCTTCTGTGTCCTTAAAGCCAGCTAATATTGCCAGGCCTTCGGGATTACTCACCCATGAAGGCATGCCTAGCTTTTGCTTAGGGTAGCCATGGGAATAATCCATAACCCTGCCAGATGCAGGACGTTGTGTGGTAAAAATTGCAACCAGACCATAAGACCAAAAGACATAGGAGCAGAATTAGGCCACTCGGCCCATCGAGTCTGCTCCGCCATTCAATCATGGCTAATATTTTTCTCCATACCTTTTCCCCATAACCCTAATCCCCTTATTAATCAAGAACCTATCTATCTCTGTCTTAAAGACACTCAATGACCTGGCTTCCACAGCCTTCTGCAGCAAAGAGTTCCACAGATTCATCACTCTCTGGCTGAAGAAATTCCTCCTCATCTCTGTTTTAAAGGATCGTCCCTTTAGCCTGAGGTTGTGCCCTCTGGTTCTAGTTTTTCGTACGAGTGGAAACATTCTCTCCACGTCCACTCTATCCAGGCCTCGCAGTATCCTGTAAGTTTCAATAAGATCCCCCCTCATCCTTCTAAACTCCAACGAGTACAGACCCAGAGTCCTCAACCGTTCCTCATACGACAAGCTCTTCATTGCAGAAATCATTCTTGTGAATCTCCTCTGGACCCTTTCCAAGGCCAGCACATCCTTCCTTAGATATGGGGCCCAAAACTGCTCTCAATACTCCAAATGGGGTCTGACCAGAGCCTTATACAGCCTCAGAAGTACAACCCTGCTCTTGTATTCCAGCCCTCTCGACATGAGTGCTAACATTGCATTTGCCTTCCTAATTGTTGACTGAACCTGCACGTTAACCTTAAAAGAATCTTAAACAAGGACTCCCAAGTCCCTTTGTGCTTCTGATTTCCTAAGCATTTCCCCATTTAGAAAATAGTCTATGCCTCCATTCCTCCTTCCAAAGTGCATAACCTCACACTGTGCATAACCTACATTGTATTCCATCTGCTACTTCCTTGCTCACTCTCCCAATCTGTCCTTCTGCAGGCTCCCTGCTTCCTCAATACTACCTGTCCCTCTACATCTCTGTGTATCATCTACAACTTAGCAACAATGCCTTCAGTTCCTTATCAGGCTGTTGCCCCAATATCAAGACTTACGAGAGAGCAAAGCATTTCGCCAAACCAGCCTTGAGAAAATCAAAGCCATCTTATTTGGTTCCTTCCAAAACCTCTCCGCCCTCGCAGTGATTCCACCTCCATCACCTCGCTTGCTGACTCAGGTAGGAACAGATGGTGTACGGTTCAGGCCTGGTTAACCTTTAACATCCACACACAATCGAGATGGCTTGCTTCACCACCAAGATCATCCCAACTCGGCTTTTATCCCCATTATCGTCACTGAAGAACCATCCCCCCAACCCCCAGCTCCAAGCTTTCATCTCCAGATTTTACAGGAACTGCGAGGCATTTTAAAACGGAACAATGGGAGGGGAACCTCTGTAACCGGAGTGTAGCTAGCATGACAAGGGAATTTTTTTATTTCGAATTGATAGTCGGAGTGGAGCCAGGAGGAGTGGAGGCCAGCTTGGGGAAACACAGAGCCAAATTTCTATTAAAATTTAACAGTTAACACAATGGTCAGGAGGCCCAACAGACACTGGGGAAAATTTCCTTTAAATTTACATTGAGGTCAAAAGCATGCTATCTTCAAAGGAGCTCACACACAAAATGTGCATCTCCAGAGGGCCTTTTGCCACTTCAGGATATCCCAAAGATCTCTCCAGCCAATGACTATTGAACCATAGTCGGTGTTATAAAGTAATAAAGCAAATACGGTAACCAATCTCAACATAGCAAGGCTCCACAAGTAGATAATCAAGGGTAGAAATAGGCTCAGACATCAGTAAGAATCCAGCCCTTCTCCGAAATAGTATGACTGGATCATTCACATCCACGTGAGTGAGCAAATGGGGCAGTGGTTTAACATTTCAGCTGAAAAACTGCATCTCCAACAGTGCAGCACCTCCTCAGTACCGCACTGGACAGTCAGCCAAGAGATCAAGACATCAAGATGAAGGCATATAGAATCGCCGGCACCAATGCACCCCTCCACGATGAGTTCAACGCATTCAATCCAGTTTTGAGCAAGAGGTCAGCGAGAGCACACCTTCCTCTCTGGAATCCTCGGCTGAACCTGTATCCGAGGTCACCATTGTAGACATCAGATCAAAGTCAACCCACGGAAAGCGACTCACCAGGATGGGGTACCCGGACGAGCACTCAGATCCTGCGCGGACCAGCTTGGTGGGGGTATTCACAGACATATTTGACCTCTCTTTGCACCAATCTGAGGTCCCTATCTACTTCAAGAAGATGAGCATCATCCCTGTACCAATGAAAAGCCAGGCAGCCTGCCTTAATAACTATTGCCCGGTGGCTCTAACATCCATCATTATGAAGTGCTTCGAAAAGTTAGTCCAAGGCATGAATCAATTCCAGCCTCTCAGAGAGTCTGTATCCACTACTGTTCACCTACCGCCACAACGGGTCCACAGCAGACACCATCTCCCTGGTCTTATACTCAACCCAGGAATGCCCGGATAACAAAGGCACCTATGCCAGACTATTTTTTGACTACAGCTCAGCCTTCAACACCATTATTCCTATGAAACTCATCTCCAAGCTACATGGCCTGGGGCTCAGCTCCTCCCTCTGCGACTGGATCCTAGACTTCCTAACCCACACACCGCAATCAGTAAGGATAGGCAATAACACCTCCTCCATGATCATCCTCAACACCGGTGCCCCACAAGGCTGTGTTCTCAGCCCCCCACTATACTCCTTATACATCTATGACTTTGTGACCAAATTCCTCTCCAATTCGATTTTCAAGTTTGCTGATGACACCACCGTAGTGGGTCGTATCTCAAACAATGATGAGACAGAGCACAGGAATGAGATAGAGAATCTGGTGAACTGGTGCCACGACAATGATCGCTTCCTCAATGTCAGCAAAATGAAGGAGATAGTCATCGACTTCAGGAAGTGTAGTGGAGAACATACCCCTGTCTACATCGATGGGGATGAAGTGAAGATGGTCGAGAGCTTCAAGTTTCTATGTCCAGATTACCAACAAGTTGCCCTGGTCCTCCCATGCTGACAAATAGTTAAGAAAGCCCACCAACGCCTCTACTTTCTCAGAAGACTAAGGAAATTTGGCATGTCCACTGCGACTCTCACCAACCTTTACAGATGCACCATAGAAAGCATTCTTTCTGGTTGTATCACAGCTTGGTGTGGCCCCTGCTCTGTCCAAGACCGTAAGAAACTACAAAGGGTAGTAAACGAAGCCCAGTCCATCACGTAAACCAGCCTCCCTTCCATTGACTTTGTCTACACTTTCCGCTGCCTCGGCAAAGCAGCCAGTATAATTAAGGACCCCACGCACCCCAAACATTCTCTCTTCCACCTTCTTCTGTTGGGTAAAAGATACAAAAGTCTGAGGTCACGTACCAACCGACTCAAGAACATCTTCTTCCCTGCTGTTGTCAGACTTTTGAATGGACCCAGCTCATATTAAGTTGATCTTTCTCTACAACCTAGCTATGACTGTAATCCTACATTCTTCACCCTCTCCTTGCCTTCTCTATGAACGGTATGTTTTGTATGTAAGGAACGCAAGAAACAACACTTTTCACTGTATATCAATACATGTGACAATAATAAACCAAATCAAATTATATGCTCAGGTATCTGGAGTGGGACTTGCATCTACTACAGCCTTCTGACTCAGAGGCGAGAGTGCTACTCCAGAACTCTTGGTTGACAACGAGCAAGCAGCAACTGGGGAGGGTTTTGTAAAAGGAAATTAGGGGGAAAGATTGGGAAAAAATATGTAAAGCAAAAGTGGGTCAAGACAAGAGCAACAAGGCCCAATTTTCCTCCTCGTGTTTCTCTCAGCGAATGTGCTTTTGAAGATTGTTAGAGTACTTATAATTGTACCCATTAAAAGACATGTGATCGGTAATGCATTTGTTTAACTTAGTCATTCTCTCGAAAACAACTTCCTCTATTTAAAAAAAACACACAAATTAAATTTGACCGAAATGGAGTTTTTGAAATTTGTCTGCTAGCTATTCAAGATTTTTTGAAAAATAACCCAAATAAAGTTTGTTCAGTGCTGAAAATCATTCAATCATTTGGCGATCTTAAATGGTAATTCTTGGGAAATGGTTGTTCTTGACCAGACTACAGGGGTTTAGCTGACAGCGCCACCTGTCTGGGAAAAAAATACCAGGTTGAAGCTTAAATTTCTGGAAGGATTAGAGACCTTCAAATAAAAACTTTAACGAAGGCATCAGAAGATGGAAAAAATGATTCATTGAACAAACACAATAACGCCATTGTAAAATATGTATTTTTAATTTTGCTTAATAGCTTAGTTTGGAGATTTGTAATTGCATTTACTGAGGAATGTGAATAGATTTTCCTTTCAAAAGCATGTGGGAATTAGTTAATCAATGCATGAATATTAATTTTATGGGAGTTGTTCCATTACAAATGTTAATCTGCTCCTTTGGGGGTTTTTTCCCCCCATTTTATGTGTCTGCATAAACAAATTATGCAGGCACGGTGACACGGTGGTTAGCACTGCTGCCTCACAGCGCCAGGGACCCGGATTCGATTCCCGGCTTGGGTCACTGGCTGTGTGGAGTTTGCACGTTCTCCCCATGTCTGCGTGGGTTTCCTCCGGGTGCTCCGGTTTCCTCCCACAGTCTCCAAGGCGTGCTGATTAGGGTGCATTGATCCGAACAGGTGCCGGAGTGTGGCAACTAGGGGAATTTCACAGTAACTTCATTGCAGTGTTAATGGAAGCCTTACTTCTGACTAATAAATAAACTTTAAGTTGAGAATTAACATTTAATTTTTAAAAATAGGACTGAAAACTCGTCCATCAAATGCAAGATTTTTAACATGAAGTTGCTCACAATTAGTTGTGTTTTTGACATTGTCACTGGCTTTTTTCCTCAAGCAACCTCTTTCTTCTTTTCCCTCAAAAATCTATCTTCCAGAAACTTGCCATCCCAATCTGCCACTCGATCCTCAGACTCTCCTTATAGCCTCATAGACTCATAGATCCCTACAGTGCAGAAGGAGGCCATTCGGCCCATCGAGTCTGCACCAACTCTCTGACAGAGTATCTTACCCAGACCCTCTCCCCTGCCGTATCCCCGCAACCCCACACATTTACCATGGCTAATTATTCCAACCCACACATCTCGAGACATAAAAGCAATTTAGCATGGCCAATCCGCCTAACCTGCAAATTTTTGGAAAATCCAAATAGTTCTCCTTTCTCGATGCTACAAGTAATATCCTCAAAATATTCCAAAAGATTTGTCAAACATGATTTTCCTTACATAAATCCATGTTGGTTTACCCAATTTTACCATTATTTTCTAAATGTCCAGTTATCACGGCCTTTACAGTAGAGTCTGACATTTTCCCCAATACAATAGTGAACTATTGGACTTTCACACTCTCCACCCCGTTTAATGATCTGGGATCAAGCACAATTGGTACAGGGAATTCCTTCAATCTTGTTAACTTTTCAATGACTATCTCTTCACTAATCTAATTCACAGACCACAATCAGTAAGGATAGGCAACAACACCTCCTCCACGACCAAGTTCAACACCGGTGCTCCACAAAGCTGTGTTCTCAGCCCCCTACTATACTTCTTATAAACCTATGACTGTGTGGCCAAATTCCCCTCCAACTCAATTTTCAAGTTTGCTGATGACACCACCATAGTGGGTCGGATCTCAAACAATGGAGAGAGCATCAAGACAGGCTAAAGCTGACAGGCTAAAGAACAAGACAGGCTAAATACACATCTCTTTAGCCTGTCTTGATGCTCTCTCCACTCACATTGTTTGTATCTTAAAGACTTGATTAGCTGTAAGTATTCGCATTCCAATTATTCTGTAAATTGAGTTTGTGTCTTTATATGCCCTGTTTGTGAACAGAATTCCCACTCACCTGAGGAAGGGGCTTAAGGCTCCGAAAGCTTGTGTGGCTTTTGCTACCAAATAAACCTGTTGACTTTAACCTGGTGTTGTTAAACTTCTTACTAAATCCTCCTATCCAGACCTGGAATGGGCCCTCATTTGTCCAAGCTAATCTTTCCTTTTCACAGTGGAGCCTGTAAAGAGGCGCCTGAGATTGGAATGTGCTGTATGGAGTCAAGTTCAATGTACTTTTTGTAATTTTCAAGTTGAAATGTTCTGTGTTGTTCTTTTACAAATGTAATGAGAACAGTATCATTTAGGGAAATAAAGGTCCCAGCTCTGATTAAGCTTCAGGATTCGACCCTAAGTTTGTTCCATCAGCTGTGGCTATATAAATGCACCTTGTTCTTGTTGTCAATCTATGCGCCCACCTTGCGCAGACTCGGGGATCTCCGCGCAGGCGCATTTTTGCCACTTCATGTCACGGGACGGTTTGACGTCGGCAGGGCGGGGCCTGATGGTGACGTCATTGCCATTGTGACGCGGAGGCTCTGTCACGTGGTGCCGGTCATGGCGCTTCCTGCGGCTGAGGCCGTGTCCCAGGCCGTTCTGGCCGGAGACCTCCTGACTTTCCCGTCCAGCTCGGGGGAGAAAGTGTTGTGCGGGCCCGGCCTGCGGCGGCAGGGCCACGGGCAGCTCTCCGGCCACGCTCTGGCCGTCTGTAAGTCCGGGGTGGTCAGGCACAAGGAGCCCTCCGTCTACTGGGTGGATTCGCAGCAGAAGCGGGTGAGATGGCGCCACCTGCAGGCATGGCGGACCGGCTGGACCCCCAACCATCCCGGGGGGGGCTAGGGAGAGTGAGCCTGGGGTGGGGGAATGAGCCCAGGCTTGGAGGGGGAGCCCTGGGTGGGAGTGTGTGTGAGGAACCTGTGTGGAGGATTAGAGGGGACATGAGGGAAACCTGTTGCACACACAGGTGCTGAGTGTCTGGAATTCACTGCCTAAATTGGTGATTGTGGCTGACAGGCTCAACTCATTAAAAAGGTATCTGGATTTGCATCTGAAGTGATGTAATGTATCAGGCTATGGACCAAGTGCTGGCAAATGGGATTAAAATGAGTAGCTAGTTTATTTTTGGCCATTGGAGACATGATGGGCTGAATGATCTATATCTGCACCACAACCTCTCTGTGGTCCTGTTGTTGATGATGGTTCATAGAATCCCTACAGTGCAGAAAGAGGCCATTCGGTACATTGAGTCTACACCAACTCTGACAGAACATCTTTACCGAGGCCCTATCGCCATGTAACCCCATGTATTTACACTGCTATTCTCCCTCATTGAGGGGCAATTGAGCATAGCTGATCAACCTAAACCACACATCTTTGGACTGTGGGAGGAAGCCCACGCAGACATGGGGAGAACGTGCAGACTCCGCATAGTCACCCAAGTGCGGAATCGAACTTGGGTCCCTGGTGCTAACCACAAAATTGCACTTAATATTTGGACTAACCCAAAGCAGTGGTCAGACTAATTTTATCCATAATATTTACACCCATCTGTTTGCTGTGTGATTCAACCACCTCCTCCAGCAAGTGTAGTCAAAACAGGTACCCTACACTGAGCATCCTTTTCATCTGTGCCTGTGAAAGCCAAATCAGACTAGTTTGCAACAATGTAGACACTTGTCCATTCTGCCTTAATTCTAATATCTGCTTCTTTGCCCTTTCTGCAAAGCTGTATACAAGGTTTTCATCAAACACAAACTTTGTCCCATTTTATAGCATTGTATTCACAATAGGCATTTGCTGCCTTTAATGCTATGCAGCACAGTAAAAACATCAGTGGGTCATGAATTGCGACAGTTCGATAAACTGATGTGCACATCATTGTGCTCAAGGTATAACAATTGGCTTCAGTGTTCCTGGGTTCAGGAAGAGAAAATCAGCTGCTGCCTATCCTTTAAGCGTTGCTGGAAGTACAGCTAAACAAATATCAGGCAGGAACAATAATAGATTCAGCTACCTTAACTTCTCCACCCTCCCTGTAGAGGTTTACCTTTTGGTTAGCTGGTTAGTTGAGGCACTAAAAGCCATAGTGAAGCATAAAGTCATCAAATCAGGCTACTGAGAAATTCATACAAATGGATTGCTTGGATGTAGGTTGGCAATGTCCCACACTTAGCGAAGTGTGGGCACTACTAAAGTTTGACACCGAAGAACATTGTGAAGAACCAGTGTTTTCAGCAAGTTTTTTGAAGTTTTTGGTCTTATGATCGCTCTAAAAGTACAAATTCCCTGACACAACATAGGAATTCAAACCTCAAACAGGATTCCCTACCTGGTGTTTCAAGAATACCACATGGGCAAGTCTGTAGTCCTTAACAAATTTCCATTATTGCTAGTTTACTGTCTAGAGCACATTTAAGGAATTCAGCTGCATTATTCCAGAATAAGCAGGTGCAGTGATTGGTGCTTTGTCATTTGTAATTTGCGTGTGCAATACAGAACAGTGTACAACCAGACAAGAATCTAAAAGAGTTGTCTTATTTATTTTTTCAGTATGTACCAGCTAAAGGAGAATATGTGATAGGAATCGTGACTGCAAAGTCTGGTGATATATTCAAAGTTGATGTTGGAGGAAGTGAGCAAGCCTCGTTGTCATATTTAGCATTTGAAGGAGCTACGAAGCGAAACCGACCAAATGTCCAAGTAAGAATTGCTTTTAAGTTTTAATAATGTCGACCAGACTAAATAAAGGCACTCTTTTTTAATGGTACAGATAACTGCATGTTCTCTAGGTAATCATAAATATAAAGTATTGTAGATAGTTGAGCTTGACACAAAGTTAAAGTTTATTTATTACTGTCACAAGTAGGCTTACATTGACACTGTAATGAAGTTAGTGGAAATCCCCTAGTTGCCACACTCTGGCGCCTGTTCAGCTACACTGAGGGAAAATCGAGCATGGTCAATGCACCTAACCGGTAATACGTCCAATCATTTTAGTCTCAACTACTTAGACAGGTGACATACCGATTGCAACAAGATGGCCAGAGTCTTGGATATTACCAACTTTAGAAAATAAATGTTCACTTTTAACCATTTCGGGTAAACAGTATTGTTTTAAAAGAAATTCTCAGATTTCCAGGAATTTTTTGCCAAATACTCATAGCAGAAAGGCTAAAATCCTGGGTCCCTGAATGCAGATTCTCAGCTCAGCCTCATTTATACCAGTCATTTCTTAGCCATAGGAGTTGGTCCATCCGAGATTCACTGTGAAATGTCAATAGATCATAGAAACCCTACAGTGCAGAAGGAGGCCATTCGGCCCATCGAGTCTGCACCGACCACAATCCCACCCAGGCCCTACCCCCACATATTTTACCCGCTAATCCCTCTAACCTACGCATCCCAGGACTCTAAGGGGCAATTTTTTTAACCTAGCCAATCAACCTAACCCGCACATCTTTGGACTATGGGAGGAAACCGGAGCACCCGGAGGAAACCCACGCAGACACAAGGAGAATGTGCAAACTCCACACAGACAGTGACCCGAGCCGGGAATCGAACCCGGGACCCTGGAGCTGTGAAGCAGCAGTGCTAACCACTGCGCTACCGTGCCGCCAATGTAAACCAAATTTGAAAAAAAAATTACTTTTTGCAGGAAAGTAATTAAATGGTATTGGATTGTTTACAAACCTTTTAATAAGTAGAACATTCCCAAAGCGAAGGCTTCAGTTGGATGTTCCCAGCCATATTAATGCTTTCTGAGTATTTCGCTCTTGCAGAATACCCCAGTGTGCATTGCTAGCTTTCTGAGTTGAAATAAATAATGCTTGCTATCTTGACATGAGAATTTCTTTGCCTCTGCCAAAAGATTTAACAGGCTTGTAACTTTATTTAAAAGGTTTAAAGTTTATTTATTAGTGTCACGAGTAGGCTTACATTAATTCTGCAACAAAGTTACTGTGAAAATCCCCAAGTCGCCACACTCCTGTGCGGGTACACCTGAGGGAGAATTTAGCATGACCAATGCACCGAAACAGCACATCTTTCGGGCTGTAGGAGGAAACTTGAGCACCTGGAGGAAACCCACGCAGACATGGGGAGAACGTGCAGGCTCTGCACAGACACTGACCCAAGCCTGGATTCGAACCCTGACACTGTGAGGCAGCAGTGCTAACCACTGTGCTAATTCCACGTTAAAATATAAAGAACCACTTTTACTTCTGAACTATTCAATTTTACCTCAGTGGCACTTGATGGTTAACGCCACCTCTTCATTCCTTTTGACATTTAGACAGAAAAAAATTGGTTGCAAATGAAGAATGGGTTTTAGCTTGCTTTTAAGTAATTTAATAAATAATAGTGATTCCAGATATCGGAAAATACAGTGGAATGAAGGTCACAATAGATATGATGTTTAAGAATGCACACAAGATTGGTTCCAAGGTTAGTATGTTTCTAGTCCCAGCAAGGAAAGAGCAGATCGATGAAATGAAGTGACATGCGTAGAATATAAGTGAGTTCAGTGTAAGAATAGTGAAGGTTAGTGAGTCAAAGGTAAGAATTCTGGACTTGTGAAAGCCAAGCCTGGATTGTTAATGTCAAATTCTATTTCACAAATTTAACATCTTTCCTTCATAAAGGTGAGGAAGAGAAAAGCAAGGCTGAGGTAGACAGCAATGAAGATGATTGTTACTTGACAATACATATTGAATTGTAAGGGAACCTCTGAGAATTGATACCAAGAACCCAGCAGTCTGAGCACTGGGAATATGAAAAGCTAAGATGGGCTGTGGGAAAACCAAGCTGATTTTGTTTATATGGATCGGGTGTTAATAGACAGTCATAGACAGGAAAGCAGATTCAAAATGTGTCCGGGCAGAGGGATCTGGATGTCTACGTTCATGAATCGCATAAAGTCAGTATGCAGGTGCAAATGGGATGTTGGCGTTTATTGCAAAAGGACTGGAGTATGAAAGTAGGGACGTTTTTGCAATTGTATTGGGTGTTGATGAGACCACATCTGGAGTATTGTGCCCAGTTTTGGTCCCTTATTTGAGGAGGGATGTGATGGCATTGGAGGCAGTTCAGAGGAGGTTCACCAGATTAATTCTGGGGATGAAGGGGTTGACGCATGAGGAGAAATTAAACAGTTCGGGCATGTACTCGCTGGAGTTTAGAAGGATGAGAGGGGATTTGATCGAGGTATATAAAAATTTAAAAGGGATTGATAGAGTAAATGTCGACCAAGTGTTTCCTCTTATGGGGCAATCCAGAACAAGAGGTCACGGATATAGGTTGAGAGGCGGTAGATTTAAAACTGAGATGAGGAGAAACTACTTCTCGCAGAGGGTGGTGAATTTGTGGAACTCTCTGCCCCATAACGTGGCGGAGTCTGAATTGTTGAATGGTTTCAAGGGGGAGATAGATATATTTCTAATTTTAAAAAAAAAGGGAAAGAGGGATATGGGGAACAGGTGAAGGAGGTGGATTTGAGACCAGGGAGAGATCAGCCATGATCTGATTGAACGGCGGAGCAGGCTCGAAGAGATGAATTTGCCTATTTCTGCTCCGAATTCCTATGTTCCTATACCCAATGGTAATTTAAAATTCGATATCAATATTTTTCCTTTGTTTCGTTGTAGGTTGGAGATCTTGTTTTTGCACAGTTTGTTGTGGCCAATAAAGATATGGAACCAGAACTGGTTTGCATTGACAGCTGTGGCCGGTCCAATGGGATGGGAGTGATTGGACCGGATGGATTATTATTTAAAGTTTCACTGAGTATCGCACGCAAGTAAGTTATTAAGTTGTCAAAATTCTGACACTTTACTACCGGTCAGTTATCCTGGTTAAATTTTTAATTCTGTTTTTCAGGCTGCTTTCTCCAAACTGTGATGTCATGAAGAATCTGGGAGAGTTGTACCCTTTTGAGATAGTGATCGGTATGAACGGACGGATATGGGTAAAAGCCAGAACTATTAAACATACTTTACTCGTCGCTAATGTGTTGGAGAGCTTTGGCAACATGACCACAGAGCAAAGGAAACAAGTCTTCAAAAAACTGTCTGATAATGTGCCATGAATCTAAGACACCTCTGATTCAGCAAGAGCATTTGGATGTTAAACAAATGGTCCCTCCCTGCTCATTGAAGAGACGAGCAAAGCTGCACGGAAAATAGTCTGGATCATAAAATGAACAGTTTGCCTTTTTGAAACAAATAAACATATTGGTTACTAGATGTCTCCTGTAATTGTGAGCTTTTTAAATATTTAAGTAATGACAACTTGAACTTATCAAAATACTTTAACCACACAAATTTGAGGGTTGCGGCAGACTTGTTCCTATAGAGTAACTGAATGGACAGGTCCTGACTATTCAAGACCTGATGAGACCACAACATAATGGACCAAATGTGAATATTTCTCTGGCTAGCTCCATACAATAACTGGGAAGAAATGAAGAAACTCTTTCTTGGAGCTTTAACCAATGAAGATTTACCCACTGCCTTCCTATAATTTTTAAAACTTGCGTTGTTTCTGAATTTGAAAATAACATTGGAAAAATAAAGATTTATTTTTTGAATGAGGATTGGTCATTTTGAATTTAAATTTGTTTATTTTCATCAATTCCAGTGGTCAATTCTGTATCATTGTTAAAATTGACAGCTTACAGAAAGAAAATAACAGTTCAGAATTGATTCACTTCTTTACAAAGTTTGGGTGCATGGGAATAATCGTTATGATTCATGCTCCAAGGATTTTTTAAATAAATGAAACTTCTAAAAAGGTAGCATGTTTGCCAATTTCATGTTGCAGGTATGCTTTGATGAATACTATACGATCTTAACTGCTGTTAATGTCTGCCATTGCTGTTAAAGTCATTGAGCAGGCCTGTTTAACCGTTTTAGCGCCAGGATCCATTGCATTACATTTGAGGCATTTGAATGCTGGGCATCTCTTCCAAGGTATTCACCAATTTAAATAGGGTGTAATTTCCAACTGCAAGGAATCTGCTTGTGGACTTAAAGTAAATAGGTAAATAAGTAAATAAAGTAAAGTAATAGGGCGGCACGGTAGCACAGTGGTTAGCACTGCTGCTTCACCGCTCCAGGGACCTGGGTTCGATTCCCGGCTTGGGTCATTGTCTGTGTGGAGTGCACATTCTCCTCGTGTCTGCGTGGGTTTCCTCCGGGTACTCCGGTTTCCTCCCACAGTCCAAAGATGTGCGGGTTAGGTTGATTGGCCATGCTAAATTTCCCCCTTAATGTCCTGAGATGCATAGGTTAGAGGAATTAGTGGGTAAAATATGTAGGGATATGGGGGTAGGGCCTGGGTGGGATTGTGGTCGGTGCAGACTCGATGGGCCGAATGGCCTCTTTCTGTACTGTAGGGTTTCTATGACTTCTATGATTCTTAAAGGAATGTCTCAGAGTGCCAAAAATCTGGAGCCCAAAACACATGTTTGGGTCTATGGTGATGTTTGGACAAAGTATTCACCCATTTTGAATATGTTTTACTGGGATGTCCACTGAGTTGAGAGGATTGTTATTTGCTTGCTTGGTGTCAAAGCTGCTCTTAGTCTATTGTAGTATCTTATATTTAGAGCTGGCCTTGATCCTCAGAGACCAGACATATCCCAGAAGATGCACTATGGGATCATTCGAAAGTCCCAAGGCTCTTGACTCTGGGAATCACCTGGGAGGTGTGAACATCTGATGGGTAATGCACTGGGACCCTCTGCAAAAATTTCCAATTAGAATCATAGAATCCCTCCAGTGCAGAAGCAGGCCATTCGGCCTATCGAGTCTGCACTGACCACAATCCCACCCAGGCCCTATTCCTGAAACCCCACATATTTACCCTGCTAATCTCCTGATAGGTCAATTTTGTGTAGCCAAACAACCTAACCTACACATCTTCGGACTAAGGGAGGAAACCCACACAGACACGGAATGTGCAAACTCCACATAGTGACCGAAGGCAGGAATTGAACCAGGGTCCCTGGCGTAGTGAGGCAGCAGTGCTAACCACTGTGCCGCCAATGTCGAACTTACTCAGCCAGATAGTTACATAGGAAATGTTAAAAGAATCCTTGTATTAACTCTTGAGTGATGACCCCCCTCCCCCATCAATCATGCTGACAACTACCCCTTTTCCCAACTGCCCCCAATACTGACCTCTCAGACTTGATTACCCCACTGACCCCCAATCTGAGTAGATTCCATCCCCACCCCCCGATTTCCTTCTGCCCTTTCTGGCCCAATGATACAGGGCCTAAACCCAAAGAAAAGACAACCTTACAGTCCAGGCCTGTTTAAAACCCAATTTGACGATAATTCCAATATCCTATACCACCTCCAGGTAGGGTGCTAGGCAGCTCACTGCTGCTCTTTCAGTTAGGATCATTAGTTCTCGCTGATCACTGAACCTTAGCTTGGAAGGAAAGGAGAATGATAAACAGACTTCAGGACATAATCATTGCTGCACTGTTGGCTATTTCTCCTTCAAATTATAAATCCTCTGCCCTCACGTGTTGTGGAATTCTCCGTTTCAGAGGGCTGTGGATACTCAGTCTGTTCAATGTGAAGATGGGTAGATTTTTGGATTCTACAGGAATCAAGAGATATGAGGCTGAGGTGGTCAAATATCAGCTGTGATAATGAACTGCACAGCAGATTTGAGGGGTTGTATGGTCTACCCCAGTCAACTGCTCCTTTTTATGTTCTTATTATGGGTATTAAGTTGTGTTGGTATATTTTGGTGGCATTATGTATATTTCCCACACCCCAAGGCATAAAGTGGAGGCAGATTCAATCGTGGCATTCAAAAGGGAATTAGATCATCATCTGAACAGGCAAAAAAAATATTGCAGGGCTACATGGAAAAGCCAGGGGAGTAGCACTTATAGGAATAATGGTGTTATAGAGTCATAGAGGTTTACAGCATGGAAACAGGCCCTTCGGCCCAACTTGTCCATGCCACCCTTTTTTAAAACCCCGCATTTGGTCCACATCCCTCTATACCCATTGTACCCATGTAACTATCTAAATGCTTTTTAAAAGACAAAATTGTACCCGCCTCTATTACTACCTCTGGCAGCTTGTTCCAGATACTCACCACCCTCTGTGTGAAAAAATTGCCCCTCTGGACACTTTTGTATCTCTCCCCTCTTACCTTAAACCTATGCCTTCTAGTTTTAGACTCCCCTACTTTTGGGAAAAGATATTGATTATCTAGCTGATCTGTGCCCCTCATTATTTTATAGACCTTTATAAGATCACCCCTCAGCCTCCTACGCTCCAGAGAAAAAAGTCCCAGTCTACCCAGCCTCTCCTTATAACTCAATCCATCAAGTCCATCAACTTGTCAATCCAGCAAGTCCCGGTAGCATCCTAGTAAATCTTTTCTGCACTCTTTCTAGTTTAATAGAAAGTGACAGGTCCCTGGGTTAAATTCCAGCCTTGGGTTACTGTCTGTGTGGAGTTTGCACATTCTCCCCATGTCTGCGTGGATTTCCTCCGGGTGCTCCGGTTTCCTCCCACAGTCCAATGTTGTGCAAGTTAGGTGGATTGGCCATGCTAAATTGCCCCTTTGTGCCAGGGGAACTAACGGTAAATATGTGGGGTTATAGGGATAGGACCTGGGTGGGATTGTGGTTGGTACAGACTTGATGAGCCAAATGGCCTCCTGTACTATACGGATTTTATGATTCTATGAAAGGTAAAGTTGCAGCAATCCCAGATGACCATGGATTGAGGGGCGGGGTGGGAGCTGACTGGTGGTGATTTTAACCTGAGGATCACCACACCTCAGGCGAGGGGTATGCTATGATTCTGCTTAAAAGCAGACTACTGGAAATCTGGATTAAAAGCAGGAAGTTTTGCCATCACTCAGCAAATCAGGCAGCATCATTGGCGAGAGAAATATTGCCAATATTTTCTTTCTGTACTTCAGTGGTACTTAGAATCATAGAATCCTACAGTGCAGAAGGAGACCATTCGGCCTTCATTGGCTGTAAAGACGTCTGAGGATTTATAAGGTGCAGTATACATTGAAGCCCTTCCAATATGTTTGTGACAAACCTCTTGGTACTTTAGAAATGAATACAAAGGGCGGCACGGTGGCACAGTGGTTAACACTGCTGCCTCACAGCACCAAGGACTCGGATTTGATTCCTGACTTGGGTCACTGTCTGTGTGGAGTCTGCACATTCTCCCCGTGTCTGCGTGGGTTTCCTCTGGGTGCTCCAGTTTCCTCCCACACTCCGAAAGACGTACTGGTTAGGCGCATTGGCCAGGCTAAATTCTCCCTCAGTGTACCCAAACAGTCGCTGGAGTGTGGCGACTAGGGGATTTTCACAGTAACTCCATTGCAGTGTTAATGTAAGCCTTACTTGTGACTAATAAATAAACTTTAAATAAACTTAAACATATCTTTGACTCATGAATCAGACATTACCCATTCATATCGAGGAACTCGGTTGGGGGTGGGGAGAAACATGAGCTCCCGTTCTCTCCAACATGGCAAAGTCCTTTTATGGACGTGGAAAGGGGAGGAGTTGGGATTTCAGCTGCCGGGAATGGCAGAGTTGCAACTCTCAGCACCACCGTTAGTCTGCAGGAAGAGGCCGGAGAGTTAACTAGCGGATACTGTTAGTTTGGAACTAACCCTATTAACATACGCGGCTATCCCAAAGAAAACATGCAGCCAGAAGCTTTGGATCAAGCTTTACTCAGGGGGAGGGAGCAGTGTCGATATTATCGGCCGGTGAGTGTGGTCCTTTAGGGAGGCATTTCTGTTTGTCAGAATGCAGTGAGTGCGCTGACAGAGCTCAGAACTGCAACTGTTGTTATTCTCGTTCCCATAACAGCAATGGTCCCGGGGGTTGGAGCTGCTGGAATAAGGACAGTTAGTTGGGGGGGAAGTTACACAATTTGACAAGAATCTGGTGGTCGAGGAGTGGAAAAGAAGTTTAGATTTATACATAGGCTTGTACCATTGCTGCTAATATCAATGCAGGCTCGAATACAGTGTTTTTTTGTGAGAATCATAGCAGGTTGGACACTGTAAAGCAGACCCAATATTATCATACCTACAGTGCAGAATGAGGCCATTCGGCCCATCAAGTCTGTACCGACCACAATCCCACCCAGGCCCTATCCCCGTAACCCCACATATTTATCCTGCTAATCCCCTGACACTAAGGGTCAATTTAGCACGGCCAATCCACCCAACCCGCACATCTTTGGACTGTGGGAGAAAACCGGATCACCCGGAGGAAACCCACGCAGACACGAGGGAAAATTCCAAGATTTGCGGCTGAGTTAAATAAGCTTTTGCTTATTCTATTATCAACTATTAATCCAGAAATTCAGCTAATGTTCTGGGGACCCGGGTTCAAATCCCACCATGACAGCTGGTGAAATTTGAATTCAATAAAAAAAATCTGGAATTAAGATTCTATTTTTAGTATCATCGAATCCCTACAGTGCAGAAGGAGCATTCGGCCTATCGGCCCATCGAGCCTGCACCGACAACAATCCCACTCAGGCCCTATCCCCATAAATGCCACGTATTTACCCTGCTACTCCCATTGACACTAAGGGGCAATTTAGCATGGCCAATCAACCTAACTCGCACATCTTTGGAGTGTGGGAGGAAACCGGAGCACCCGGATGAAACCCACACAGACAGTCAACCGAGGCCAGAATTGAACTCAGGTCCCCGGCGCTGTGAGGCGGCAGCGCTAACCACTGTGCCACTGCTGCCGTTAATGACCACGAAACCATTGTTGGTTGTGGGAAAAGCCCATCTGGTTCACTAATGTCCTTTAGGGAAGGAAATCTGCCGTCCTTACCCCGTCTGGCCTACATGTGACTCCAGAGCCACAGCAATGTGGCTTTCTCTCAACTGCCCTCGGATAACTAGGAATGGGCAATAAATGCTGGCCAGCCAGCGACACGCATGTCCCATGAATTAATAAAAAAAACTTCCATGCTTTACAATTAAAAATCTAGCTAGCAAAGTTTATTACCAGATCTAGTTTATTACTAGATAAGTCTAGTTGGTGGGCCTGGGTAAGATGCTCTGTCAGAGAGTTGGTGCACACTCAATGGGCTGAATGGCCTCCTTCTGCATTGTAGGGAGGCGACACAGTGGCTAGCACTGCTGCCTCACAGCGCCAGGGGCCTGGGTTCGATTCCCGGCTTGGGTCACTGTCTGTGTGGAGTTTGCACATTCTCCCCGTGTCTGTGTGAGTTTCCTCCCACAGTCCAAAGATGTGAGGGTTAGGTGGATTGGCCATGCTAAATTGTCCCTTAGTGTCAGGGGGACTAGCTAGGGTAAAGCGTGGGAGTTATGGGGATAGAGCCTGTGTGGAATTGTGGTCGGTGCAAACATGATGGGCCGAATGGCCTCCTTCTGCACTGTAGAGTTCTATAATCCTATCCATGATTCTATGTTTACCCTTGCTAGCATTATAGCCACCAGTTTACATTTATAGCTTTGAGCTATATTAATTGGCTCACAATGGGTAGAGATTTGGAGTGTACCAGTCAGCTCTTCCTTATGGCAGCAGGGACATTGACCGAGATTTTGCAGTAATAATGTTGGAGAAACTGCCAGCGTCCACCACTATCACTCCTCTAAATTGAGAGCATCTTCTGGAGTCTGCATATGTGCAGTTAAGCGCGGAAATGCAGAAGTTGCTGTTGGTGATTCTACACATCGTTGCACACTGCTGCCAAGTGCAATCGAGTAGAAATCACTGAACCGGTGAGAACCTGCTGTTTGATATTGTTGGTCCTGCTGTAAAAACACTTGGAAAGTTGCATTTTGTTGAACAAATATCAGAATTGCTGCTGACCAGCTTCACCAGCCCTTAAAAAATTGATTTTATATTCCCTAGAATCCTACAGTGCAGAAGGAGGCCATTCAGCCCATCGAGTCTGCACCGACCACAATCCCGCCCAAGCCCTATCCCCATAACCCCATGCATTTATCCTAGCTAGCCCCTCCGACACTAAGGGGCAATTTATCATTGAATCTCTACAGTGCAGAAGGAGGCCATTCGGCCCATTGAGTCTACACCAACCACAACTCTGCCCAGACCCTATTCCCATAACTCCATGTATTTATCCTAGCTAGTCTCCCCTGACACTAAGAGTCAATTTAGCTTGGCCAATCCATCTAACCCGCACATCTTTGGACTGTGGGAGGAAACCGGAGCACCTGGAGGAAACCCACGCAGACACAGAGAGAACGTGCAAACTCCACACAGACAGAGACCCAAGCTGGGAATCAAACCCGGGTCCCTGGCGCTCTGAGGTAGTGGCTAACCACTGTGCCACCGTGCTGCCCACTGTGGAATGTCAACTTGCTCCATTATGATTTTAAAACATCGCACTATTAACATTGGTTTATTATATTTAACCTTCTACTCAGCTGAGTATCCCAATCATTTATTTCATTCTCTGTAAACTTTTAATTAAAAGTACAAAATTCAGTGCATTTTACTCCCTGGTTTGCTGTCTATGAGAATACTTCTGTGTGATTGGTTGCTTACCATAATTCATTACATCACTGTTGCCGGGTGGCTGGATATCCTCTTGACTGGGCTTCGGGTGAAAATTGGTGTTGAGGAAGAGGAAGTCCACACCACAGAGGTTGCTCGATCTTCGTGGACAGGTTTCTTTGAAGCCAGTGGGGAGTCACCACTGACCTCCCTCTCCCCCTCACATTCTCCCTCTCCCTTCCCCCCTTCCCCCTCCTCTTCCTCCCTCCCCCTTCTCCCCTCCTCCTTCTCCCCTCCTCTCCCCCATTCCCCCTTACCCTCCCCCATTTTCCCCTTACCCACCCCCATTTCCACTCCCCTCCCCCACTTCCCATTCCCCTTCCTCCATTTCCCATTGCCATTCCCCGCTCCCCTCCCCATTCCCCCTCCCCATTCCCCCTCTCCCTTCCCCCTCTCCCCCCCTTCCCCTTCCCCCCTCCTCCTCCTCCTCCCCCCTCCTCCTTCTCCTCCCCCTCCCCCCTTCCCCCTCCTCCTCCTTCCCCCTCCCCTTCCCTTCC